>NW_025063093.1:0-69598 GCF_018153295.1 Drosophila grimshawi
TAATGTTTGGCTTATATTTTCTATTTATCGAAGAATATCCCTTAATATCTTTCTTAGATGAGTCGGAAGTCAAATTATTTTAATGCAGTTTTGTTCCAAAGATCAAGTGAATTCTAAAAACACCTTTATAATTGAAATGGGGCGAATTTTGACGGAGATATGGCCATTTATTTCAAGGTTGACCCTATTTAATGTTTGGCTTATATTTTCTATTTATCGAAGAATATCCCTTAATATCTTTCTTAGATGAGTCGAAAGTCAAATTATTTTGATGCAGTTTTGTTTCAAAGATCAAGTGAATTCTAAAAACACGTTTATAATTGAAATTTGGCAATTTTAGACGAAGATATGGCCATTTATTTCAAGGTTGACCCTATTTAATGTTTGGCTTATATTTTCTATTTATCGAAGAATATCCCTTAATATCTTTCTTAGATGAGTCGGAAGTCAAATTATTTTAATGCAGTTTTGTTCCAAAAATCGAGTGAATTCTAAAAACACCTTTATAATTAAAATGCGGCAATTTTTGACGAAGATATGGCCATTTATTTCAAGGTAGACCCTATTTAATGATTTCCTTATATTTTCTATTTATCGAAGAATATCCCTTAATATCTTTCTTAGATGAGTCGGAAGTCAAATTATTTTGATGCAGTTTTGTTCCAAAGATCAAGTGAATTCTAAAAACACGTTTATAATTGAAATTTGGCAATTTTAGACGAAGATATGGCCATTTATTTCAAGGTTGACCCTATTTAATGTTTGGCTTATATTTTCTATTTATCGAAGAATATCCCTTAATATCTTTCTTAGATGAGTCGAAAGTCAAATTATTTTAATGCAGTTTTGTTCCAAAGATCAAGTGAATTCTAAAAACACCTTTGTAATTGAAATGGGGCAATTTTAGACGAAGATATGGCCATTTATTTCAAGGTTGACCCTATTTAATGCTTGGCTTATATTTTCTATTTATCGAAGAATATCCCTTAATATCTTTCTTAGATGAGTCGAAAGTCAAATTATTTTAATGCAGTTTTGTTCCAAAGATCAAGTGAATTCTAAAAACACCTTTATAATTGAAATGGGGCAATTATAGACGAAGATATGGCCATTTATTTCAAGGTAGACCCTATTTAATGCTTTCCTTATATTTTCTATTTATCGAAGAATATCCCTTAATATCTTTCTTAGATGAGTCTGAAGTCAAATTATTTTAATGCAGTTTTGTTTCAAAGATCGAGTGAATTCTAAAAACACCTTTATAATTGAAATGGGGCAATTTTAGACGAAGATATGGCCATTTATTTCAAGGTAGACCCTATTTAATGTTTGGCTTATATTTTCTATTTATCGAAGAATATCCCTTAATATCTTTCTTAGATGAGTCGGAAGTCAAATTATTTTAATGCAGTTTTGTTCCAAAGATCAAGTGAATTCTAAAAACACCTTTATAATTGAAATGGGGCAATTTTAGACGAAGATATGGCCATTTATTTCAAGGTTGACCCTATTTAATGTTTGGCTTATATTTTCTATTTATCGAAGAATATCCCTTAATATCTTTCTTAGATGAGTCGGAAGTCAAATTATTTTAATGCAGTTTTGTTCCAAAGATCGAGTGAATTCTAAAAACACCTTTATAATTGAAATGGGGCAATTTTTGACGAAGATATGGCCATTTATTTCAAGGTAGACCCTATTTAATGCTTTCCTTATATTTTCTATTTATCGAAGAATATCCCTTAATATCTTTCTTAGATGAGTCGGAAGTCAAATTATTTTAATGCAGTTTTGTTCCAAAGATCAAGTGAATTCTAAAAACACCTTTATAATTGAAATGGGGCAATTTTAGACGAAGATATGGCCATTTATTTCAAGGTTGACCCTATTTAATGTTTGCCTTATATTTTCTATTTATCGAAGAATATCCCTTAATATCTTTCTTAGATGAGTCGGAAGTCAAATTATTTTAATGCAGTTTTGTTCCAAAGATCAAGTGAATTCTAAAAACACCTTTATAATTGAAATGGGGCAATTTTAGACGAAGATATGGCCATTTATTTCAAGGTTGACCCTATTTAATGTTTGGCTTATATTTTCTATTTATCGAAGAATATCCCTTAATATCTTTCTTAGATGAGTCGGAAGTCAAATTATTTTAATGCAGTTTTGTTCCAAAGATCAAGTGAATTCTAAAAACACCTTTATAATTGAAATGGGGCAATTTTTGACGAAGATATGGCCATTTATTTCAAGGTTGACCCTATTTAATGCTTTGCCTTATATTTTCTATTTATCGAAGAATATCCCTTAATATCTTTCTTAGATGAGTCGGAAGTCAAATTATTTTAATGCAGTTTTGTTCCAAAGATCAAGTGAATTCTAAAAACACCTTTATAATTGAAATGGGGCAATTTTTAGACGAAGATATGGCCATTTATTTCAAGGTTGACCCTATTTAATGTTTGGCTTATATTTTCTATTTATCGAAGAATATCCCTTAATATCTTTCTTAGATGAGTCGAAAGTCAAATTATTTTAATGCAGTTTTGTTCCAAAGATCAAGTGAATTCTAAAAACACCTTTATAATTGAAATGGGGCAATTTTAGACGAAGATATGGCCATTTATTTCAAGGTTGACCCTATTTAATGTTTGGCTTATATTTTCTATTTATCGAAGAATATCCCTTAATATCTTTCTTAGATGAGTCGGAAGTCAAATTATTTTAATGCAGTTTTGTTCCAAAGATCAAGTGAATTCTAAAAACACCTTTATAATTGAAATGGGGCAATTTTTGACGAAGATATGGCCATTTATTTCAAGGTTGACCCTATTTAATGCTTTCCTTATATTTTCTATTTATCGAAGAATATCCCTTAATATCTTTCTTAGATGAGTCGGAAGTCAAATTATTTTAATGCAGTTTTGTTCCAAAGATCAAGTGAATTCTAAAAACACCTTTATAATTAAAATGGGGCAATTTTTGACGAAGATATGGCCATTTATTTCAAGGTAGACCCTATTTAATGCTTTCCATATATTTTCTATTTATCGAAGAATATCCCTTAATATCTTTCTTAGATGAGTCGAAAGTCAAATTATTTTGATGCAGTTTTGTTCCAAAGATCAAGTGAATTCTAAAAACACCTTTATAATTGAAATGGGGCAATTTTAGACGAAGATATGGCTATTTATTTCAAGGTTGACCCTATTTAATGTTTGGCTTATATTTTCTATTTATCGAAGAATATCCCTTAATATCTTTCTTAGATGAGTCGAAAGTCAAATTATTTTAATGCAGTTTTGTTCCAAAGATCAAGTGAATTCTAAAAACACCTTTATAATTGAAATGGGGCAATCTTTGACGAAGATATGGCCATTTATTTCAAGGTAGACCCTCTTTAATGTTTGGCTTATATTTTCTATTTATCGAAGAATATCCCTTAATATCTTTCTTAGATGAGTCGGAAGTCAAATTATTTTAATGCAGTTTTGTTCCAAAGATCGAGTGAATTCTACAAAACACCTTTATAAATGAAATGGGGCGATTTTTGACGGAGATATGGCCATTTATTTCAAGGTAGACCCTATTTAATGCTTTCCATATATTTTCTGTTGATCAAAGAATATCCCTTAATATCTTTCTTAGATGAGTCGAAAGTCAAATTATTTTGATGCAGTTTTGTTCCAAAGATTGAGTGAATTCTAAAAACACCTTTATAATTAAAATGCGGCAATTAAAGACGAAGATATGGCCATTTATTTCAAGGTTGACCCTATTTAATGTTTGGCTTATATTTTCTATTAATTGAAGAATATCCCTTAATATCTTTCTTAGATGAGTCGCAAAACAAATTATTTTATGGCAGTTTTGTTCCAAAGATTGAGTGAATTCTAAAAACACCTTTATAATTGAAATGCGGCAATTTTTGACGAAGATATGGCCATTTATTTCAAGGTAGACCCTATTTAATGCTTTCCATATATTTTCTGTTGATCAAAGAATATCCCTTAATATCTTTCTTAGATGAGTCGGAAGTCAAATTATTTTAATGCAGTTTTGTTCCAAAGATCAAGTGAATTCTAAAAACACCTTTATAATTGAAATGCGGCAATTTTTGACGAAGATATGGCCATTTATTTCAAGGTTGACCCTCTTTAATGTTTGGCTTATATTTTCTATTTATCGAAGAATATCCCTTAATATCTTTCTTAGATGAGTCGGAAGTCAAATTATTTTAATGCAGTTTTGTTCCAAAGATCGAGTGAATTCTAAAAACACCTTTATAATTGAAATGGGGCAATTTTTGACGAAGATATGGCCATTTATTTCAAGGTAGACCCTATTTAATGTTTGGCTTATATTTTCTATTTATCGAAGAATATCCCTTAATATCTTTCTTAGATGAGTCGGAAGTCAAATTATTTTAATGCAGTTTTGTTCCAAAGATCAAGTGAATTCTAAAAACACCTTTATAATTGAAATGCGGCAATTTTTGACGAAGATATGGCAATTTATTTCAAGGTTGACCCTCTTTAATGTTTGGCTTATATTTTCTATTTATCGAAGAATATCCCTTAATATCTTTCTTAGATGAGTCGGAAGTCAAATTATTTTAATGCAGTTTTGTTCCAAAGATCGAGTGAATTCTAAAAACACCTTTATAATTGAAATGGGGCAATTTTAGACGAAGATATGGCCATTTATTTCAAGGTTGACCCTATTTAATGTTTGGCTTATATTTTCTATTTATCGAAGAATATCCCTTAATATCTTTCTTAGATGAGTCGAAAGTCAAATTATTTTAATGCAGTTTTGTTCCAAAGATCAAGTGAATTCTAAAAACACCTTCATAATTGAAATGGGGCAATTTTAGACGAAGATATGGCTATTTATTTCAAGGTTGACCCTATTTAATGCTTTCTTTGCATTTTCTATTTATCGAAGAATATCCCTTAATATCTTTCTTAGATGAGTCGGAAATCAAATTATTTTAATGCAGTTTTGTTCCAAAGATTAAGTGAATTCTAAAAACACCTTTATAATTGAAATGGGGCAATTTTAGACGAAGATATGGCCATTTATTTCAAGGTTGACCCTATTTAATGCTTTCCTTATATTTTCTATTTATCGAAGAATATCCCTTAATATCTTTCTTAGATGAGTCGGAAGTCAAATTATTTTAATGCAGTTTTGTTCCAAAGATCAAGTGAATTCTAAAAACACCTTTATAATTGAAATGGGGCAATTTTAGACGAAGATATGGCTATTTATTTCAAGGTTGACCCTATTTAATGTTTGGCTTATATTTTCTATTTATCGAAGAATATCCCTTAATATCTTTCTTAGATGAGTCGAAAGTCAAATTATTTTAATGCAGTTTTGTTCCAAAGATCAAGTGAATTCTAAAAACACCTTTATAATTGAAATGGGGCAATTTTTGACGAAGATATGGCCATTTATTTCAAGGTAGACCCTCTTTAATGTTTGGCTTATATTTTCTATTTATCGAAGAATATCCCTTAATATCTTTCTTAGATGAGTCGGAAGTCAAATTATTTTTATGCAGTTTTGTTCCAAAGATCGAGTGAATTCTACAAAACACCTTTATAATTGAAATGGGGCGATTTTTGACGGAGATATGGCCATTTATTTCAAGGTAGACCCTATTTAATGCTTTCCATATATTTTCGGTTGATCAAAGAATATCCCTTAATATCTTTCTTAGATGAGTCGAAAGTCAAATTATTTTGAAGCTGTTTTGTTCCAAAGATCAAGTGAATTCGAAAAACACCTTTATAATTGAAATGGGGCAATTAAGACGAAGATATGGCCATTTATTTCAAGGTTGACCCTATTTAATGTTTGGCTTATATTTTCTATTAATCGAAGAATATCCCTTAATATCTTTCTTAGATGAGTCGCAAAACAAATTATTTTATGGCAGTTTTGTTCCAAAGATCAAGTGAATTCTAAAAACACCTTTATAATTGAAATGGGGCAATTTTAGACGAAGATATGGCTATTTATTTCAAGGTTGACCCTATTTAATGCTTTCTTTATATTTTCTATTTATCGAAGAATATCCCTTAATATCTTTCTTAGATGAGTCGGAAATCAATATATTTTAATGCAGTTTTGTTCCAAAGATTAAGTGAATTCAAAAAACACCTTTATAATTGAAATGGGGCAATTTTAGACGAAGATATGGCCATTTATTTCAAGGTTGACCCTATTTAATGCTTTCCTTATATTTTCTATTTATCGAAGAATATCCCTTAATATCTTTCTTAGATGAGTCGGAAGTCAAATTATTTTAATGCAGTTTTGTTCCAAAGATCAAGTGAATTCTAAAAACACCTTTATAATTAAAATAGGGCAATTTTTGACGAAGATATGGCCATTTATTTCAAGGTAGACCCTATATAATGCTTTCCATTTATTTTCTATTTATCGAAGAATATCCCTTAATATCTTTCTTAGATGAGTCGGAAGTCAAATTATTTTGATGCAGTTTTGTTTCAAAGATCAAGTGAATTCTAAAAACACCTTTATAATTGAAATGGGGCAATTTTAGACGAAGATATGGCTATTTATTTCAAGGTTGACCCTATTTAATGTTTGGCTTATATTTTCTATTTATCGAAGAATATCCCTTAATATCTTTCTTAGATGAGTCGAAAGTCAAATTATTTTAATGCAGTTTTGTTCCAAAGATCAAGTGAATTCTAAAAACATCTTTATAATTGAAATGGGGCAATTTTTGACGAAGATATGGCCATTTATTTCAAGGTAGACCCTCTTTAATGTTTGGCTTATATTTTCTATTTATCGAAGAATATCCCTTAATATCTTTCTTAGATGAGTCGGAAGTCAAATTATTTTAATGCAGTTTTGTTCCAAAGATCGAGTGAATTCTACAAAACACCTTTATAAATGAAATGGGGCGATTTTTGACGGAGATATGGCCATTTATTTCAAGGTAGACCCTATTTAATGCTTTCCATATATTTTCTGTTGATCAAAGAATATCCCTTAATATCTTTCTTAGATGAGTCGAAAGTCAAATTATTTTGATGCAGTTTTGTTCCAAAGATCAAGTGAATTCGAAAAACACCTTTATAATTGAAATGGGGCAATTAAGACGAAGATATGGCCATTTATTTCAAGGTTGACCCTATTTAATGTTTGGCTTATATTTTCTATTAATCGAAGAATATCCCTTAATATCTTTCTTAGATGAGTGGCAAAACAAATTATTTTATGGCAGTTTTGTTGCAAAGATTGAGTGAATTCTAAAAACACCTTTATAATTGAAATGCGGCAATTTTTGACGAAGATATGGCCATTTATTTCAAGGTAGACCCTATTTAATGCTTTCCATATATTTTCTGTTGATCAAAGAATATCCCTTAATATCTTTCTTAGATGAGTCGGAAGTCAAATTATTTTAATGCAGTTTTGTTCCAAAGATCAAGTGAATTCTAAAAACACCTTTATAATTGAAATGGGGCAATTTTTGACGAAGATATGGCAATTTATTTCAAGGTTGACCCTCTTTAATGTTTGGCTTATATTTTCTATTTATCGAAGAATATCCCTTAATATCTTTCTTAGATGAGTCGAAAGTCAAATTATTTTGATGCAGTTTTGTTCCAAAGATCAAGTGAATTCTAAAAACACCTTTATAATTGAAATGGGGCAAGTAAGACGAAGATATGGCCATTTATTTCAAGGTTGACCCTATTTAATGTTTGGCTTATATTTTCTATTTATCGAAGAATATCCCTTAATATCTTTCTTAGATGAGTCGAAAGTCAAATTATTTTAATGCAGTTTTGTTCCAAAGATCAAGTGAATTCTAAAAACACCTTTATAATTGAAATGGGGCAATTTTTGACGAAGATATGGCCATTTATTTCAAGGTAGACCCTATTTAATGCTTTCCTTATATTTTCTATTTATCGAAGAATATCCCTTAATATCTTTCTTAGATGAGTCGGAAGTCAAATTATTTTAATGCAGTTTTGTTCCAAAGATCAAGTGAATTCTACAAAACACCTTTATAATTGAAATGGGGCAATTTTAGACGAAGATATGGCCATTTATTTCAAGGTTGACCCTATTTAATGTTTGCCTTATATTTTCTATTTATCGAAGAATATCCCTTAATATCTTTCTTAGATGAGTCGGAAGTCAAATTATTTTAATGCAGTTTTGTTCCAAAGATCAAGTGAATTCTAAAAACACCTTTATAATTGAAATGGGGCAATTTTTGACGAAGATATGGCCATTTATTTCAAGGTAGACCCTATTTAATGCTTTCCATATATTTTCTATTTATCGAAGAATATCCCTTAATATCTTTCTTAGATGAGTCGGAAGTCAAATTATTTTAATGCAGTTTTGTTCCAAAGATCGAGTGAATTCTAAAAACACCTTTATAATTGAAATGGGGCAATTTTTGACGAAGATATGGCCATTTATTTCAAGGTTGACCCTCTTTAATGTTTGGCTTATATTTTCTTATTTTTTCGAATTCTAAAAACACCTTTATAATTGAAATGCGGCAATTTTTGACGAAGATATGGCCATTTATTTCAAGGTAGACCCTATTTAATGCTTTCCATATATTTTCTGTTGATCAAAGAATATCCCTTAATATCTTTCTTAGATGAGTCGGAAAGTCAAATTATTTTAATGCAGTTTTGTTCCAAAGATCAAGTGAATTCTAAAAACACCTTTATAATTGAAATGGGGCAATTTTTGACGAAGATATGGCCATTTATTTCAAGGTTGACCCTCTTTAATGTTTGGCTTATATTTTCTATTTATCGAAGAATATCCCTTAATATCTTTCTTAGATGAGTCGGAAGTCAAATTATTTTAATGCAGTTTTGTTCCAAAGATCGAGTGAATTCTACAAAACACCTTTATAATTAAAATGGGGCGATTTTTGACGGAGATATGGCCATTTATTTCAAGGTAGACCCTATTTAATGCTTTCCTTATATTTTCTATTTATCGAAGAATATCCCTTAATATCTTTCTTAGATGAGTCGAAAGTCAAATTATTTTAATGCAGTTTTGTTCCAAAGATCAAGTGAATTCTAAAAACACCTTTATAATTAATATGGGGCAATTTTTGACGAAGATATGGCCATTTATTTCAAGGTAGACCCTATTTAATGTTTGGCTTATATTTTCTATTTATCGAAGAATATCCCTTAATATCTTTCTTAGATGAGTCGAAAGTCAAATTATTTTAATGCAGTTTTGTTCCAAAGATCAAGTGAATTCTAAAAACACCTTTATAATTAATATGGGGCAATTTTTGACGAAGATATGGCCATTTATTTCAAGGTAGACCCTATTTAATGCTTTCCATATATTTTCTGTTGATCAAAGAATATCCCTTAATATCTTTCTTAGATGAGTCGAAAGTCAAATTATTTTGATGCAGTTTTGTTCCAAAGATCAAGTGAATTCTACAAAACACCTTTATAAATGAAATGGGGCGATTTTTGACGGAGATATGGCCATTTATTTCAAGGTAGACCCTATTTAATGCTTTCCATATATTTTCTGTTGATCAAAGAATATCCCTTAATATCTTTCTTAGATGAGTCGAAAGTCAAATTATTTTGATGCAGTTTTGTTCCAAAGATCAAGTGAATTCTAAAAACACCTTTATAATTGAAATGGGGCAATTTTAGACGAAGATATGGCTATTTATTTCAAGGTTGACCCTATTTAATGTTTGGCTTATATTTTCTATTTATCGAAGAATATCCCTTAATATCTTTCTTAGATGAGTCGAAAGTCAAATTATTTTAATGCAGTTTTGTTCCAAAGATCAAGTGAATTCTAAAAACACCTTTATAATTAAAATGCGGCAATTTTTGACGAAGATATGGCCATTTATTTCAAGGTTGACCTTATTTAATGTTTGGCTTATATTTTCTATTTATCGAAGAATATCCCTTAATATCTTTCTTAGATGAGTCGGAAGTCAAATTATTTTAATGCAGTTTTGTTCCAAAGATCAAGTGAATTCTAAAAACACCTTTATAATTGAAATGGGGCAATTTTTGACGAAGATATGGCCATTTATTTCAAGGTTGACCCTATTTAATGCTTTCCTTATATTTTCTATTTATCGAAGAATATCCCTTAATATCTTTCTTAGATGAGTCGGAAGTCAAATTATTTTAATGCAGTTTTGTTCCAAAGATCAAGTGAATTCTAAAAACACCTTTATAATTGAAATGGGGCAATTTTTGACGAAGATATGGCCATTTATTTCAAGGTAGACCCTATTTAATGCTTTGCCTTATATTTTCTATTTATCGAAGAATATCCCTTAATATCTTTCTTAGATGAGTCGAAAGTCAAATTATTTTAATGCAGTTTTGTTCCAAAGATCAAGTGAATTCTAAAAACACCTTTGTAATTGAAATGGGGCAATTTTAGACGAAGATATGGCTATTTATTTCAAGGTTGACCCTATTTAATGTTTGGCTTATATTTTCTATTTATCGAAGAATATCCCTTAATATCTTTCTTAGATGAGTCGAAAGTCAAATTATTTTAATGCAGTTTTGTTCCAAAGATCAAGTGAATTCTAAAAACACCTTTATAATTGAAATGGGGCAATTTTTGACGAAGATATGGCCATTTATTTCAAGGTAGACCCTCTTTAATGTTTGGCTTATATTTTCTATTTATCGAAGAATATCCCTTAATATCTTTCTTAGATGAGTCGGAAGTCAAATTATTTTAATGCAGTTTTGTTCCAAAGATCGAGTGAATTCTACAAAACACCTTTATAATTGAAATGGGGCGATTTTTGACGGAGATATGGCCATTTATTTCAAGGTAGACCCTATTTAATGCTTTCCATATATTTTCTGTTGATCAAAGAATATCCCTTAATATCTTTCTTAGATGAGTCGAAAGTCAAATTATTTTGATGCAGTTTTGTTCCAAAGATCAAGTGAATTCTAAAAACACCTTTATAATTGAAATGGGGCAATTAAGACGAAGATATGGCCATTTATTTCAAGGTTGACCCTATTTAATGTTTGGCTTATATTTTCTATTAATCGAAGAATATCCCTTAATATCTTTCTTAGATGAGTGGCAAAACAAATTATTTTATGGCAGTTTTGTTGCAAAGATTGAGTGAATTCTAAAAACACCTTTATAATTGAAATGCGGCAATTTTTGACGAAGATATGGCCATTTATTTCAAGGTAGACCCTATTTAATGCTTTCCATATATTTTCTATTTATCGAAGAATATCCCTTAATATCTTTCTTAGATGAGTCGGAAGTCAAATTATTTTAATGCAGTTTTGTTCCAAAGATCAAGTGAATTCTAAAAACACCTTTATAATTGAAATGGGGCAATTTTTGACGAAGATATGGCCATTTATTTCAAGGTTGACCCTATTTAATGTTTGGCTTATATTTTCTATTTATCGAAGAATATCCCTTAATATCTTTCTTAGATGAGTCGGAAGTCAAATTATTTTAATGCAGTTTTGTTCCAAAGATCAAGTGAATTCTACAAAACACCTTTATAATTGAAATGGGGCAATTTTTGACGAAGATATGGCCATTTATTTCAAGGTAGACCCTATTTAATGTTTGGCTTATATTTTCTATTTATCGAAGAATATCCCTTAATATCTTTCTTAGATGAGTCGGAAGTCAAATTATTTTAATGCAGTTTTGTTCCAAAGATCGAGTGAATTCTAAAAACACCTTTATAATTGAAATGGGGCAATTTTTGACGAAGATATGGCCATTTATTTCAAGGTAGACCCTATTTAATGTTTGGCTTATATTTTCTATTTATCGAAGAATATCCCTTAATATCTTTCTTAGATGAGTCGGAAGTCAAATTATTTTAATGCAGTTTTGTTCCAAAGATCAAGTGAATTCTAAAAACACCTTTATAATTGAAATGCGGCAATTTTTGACGAAGATATGGCCATTTATTTCAAGGTAGACCCTATTTAATGTTTGCCTTATATTTTCTATTTATCGAAGAATATCCCTTAATATCTTTCTTAGATGAGTCGGAAGTCAAATTATTTTAATGCAGTTTTGTTCCAAAGATCGAGTGAATTCTAAAAACACCTTTATAATTGAAATGCGGCAATTTTTGACGAAGATATGGCCATTTATTTCAAGGTTGACCCTATTTAATGTTTGGCTTATATTTTCTATTTATCGAAGAATATCCCTTAATATCTTTCTTAGATGAGTCGGAAGTCAAATTATTTTAATGCAGTTTTGTTCCAAAGATCAAGTGAATTCTAAAAACACCTTTATAATTGAAATGGGGCAATTTTTGACGAAGATATGGCCATTTATTTCAAGGTTGACCCTATTTAATGTTTGGCTTATATTTTCTATTTATCGAAGAATATCCCTTAATATCTTTCTTAGATGAGTCGGAAGTCAAATTATTTTAATGCAGTTTTGTTCCAAAGATCAAGTGAATTCTAAAAACACCTTTATAATTGAAATGGGGCAATTTTTGACGAAGATATGGCCATTTATTTCAAGGTAGACCCTATTTAATGTTTGGCTTATATTTTCTATTTATCGAAGAATATCCCTTAATATCTTTCTTAGATGAGTCGAAAGTCAAATTATTTTAATGCAGTTTTGTTCCAAAGATCAAGTGAATTCTAAAAACACCTTTATAATTGAAATGGGGCAATTTTAGACGAAGATATGGCCATTTATTTCAAGGTTGACCCTATTTAATGTTTGGCTTATATTTTCTATTTATCGAAGAATATCCCTTAATATCTTTCTTAGATGAGTCGGAAGTCAAATTATTTTAATGCAGTTTTGTTCCAAAGATCGAGTGAATTCTACAAAACACCTTTATAATTGAAATGGGGCAATTTTTGACGAAGATATGGCCATTTATTTCAAGGTAGACCCTATTTAATGCTTTCCTTATATTTTCTATTTATCGAAGAATATCCCTTAATATCTTTCTTAGATGAGTCGGAAGTCAAATTATTTTAATGCAGTTTTGTTCCAAAGATCGAGTGAATTCTACAAAACACCTTTATAATTGAAATGGGGCGATTTTTGACGGAGATATGGCCATTTATTTCAAGGTAGACCCTATTTAATGCTTTCCATATATTTTCTGTTGATCAAAGAATATCCCTTAATATCTTTCTTAGATGAGTCGAAAGTCAAATTATTTTGATGCAGTTTTGTTCCAAAGATCAAGTGAATTCTAAAAACACCTTTATAATTGAAATGGGGCAATTTTAGACGAAGATATGGCTATTTATTTCAAGGTTGACCCTATTTAATGTTTGGCTTATATTTTCTATTTATCGAAGAATATCCCTTAATATCTTTCTTAGATGAGTCGAAAGTCAAATTATTTTAATGCAGTTTTGTTCCAAAGATCAAGTGAATTCTAAAAACACCTTTATAATTAAAATGGGGCAATTTTTGACGAAGATATGGCCATTTATTTCAAGGTAGACCCTCTTTAATGTTTGGCTTATATTTTCTATTTATCGAAGAATATCCCTTAATATCTTTCTTAGATGAGTCGGAAGTCAAATTATTTTAATGCAGTTTTGTTCCAAAGATCGAGTGAATTCTACAAAACACCTTTATAAATGAAATGGGGCGATTTTTGACGGAGATATGGCCATTTATTTCAAGGTAGACCCTATTTAATGCTTTCCATATATTTTCTGTTGATCAAAGAATATCCCTTAATATCTTTCTTAGATGAGTCGAAAGTCAAATTATTTTGATGCAGTTTTGTTCCAAAGATCAAGTGAATTCGAAAAACACCTTTATAATTGAAATGGGGCAATTAAGACGAAGATATGGCCATTTATTTCAAGGTTGACCCTATTTAATGTTTGGCTTATATTTTCTATTTATCGAAGAATATCCCTTAATATCTTTCTTAGATGAGTCGCAAAACAAATTATTTTATGGCAGTTTTGTTCCAAAGATCAAGTGAATTCTAAAAACACCTTTATAATTGAAATGGGGCGATTTTAGACGAAGATATGGCTATTTATTTCAAGGTTGACCCTATTTAATGCTTTCCATATATTTTCTGTTGATCAAAGAATATCCCTTAATATCTTTCTTAGATGAGTCGGAAGTCAAATTATTTTAATGCAGTTTTGTTCCAAAGATCAAGTGAATTCTAAAAACACCTTTATAATTGAAATGCGGCAATTTTTGACGAAGATATGGCCATTTATTTCAAGGTTGACCCTCTTTAATGTTTGGCTTATATTTTCTATTTATCGAAGAATATCCCTTAATATCTTTCTTAGATGAGTCGGAAGTCAAATTATTTTAATGCAGTTTTGTTCCAAAGATCGAGTGAATTCTACAAAACACCTTTATAATTAAAATGGGGCGATTTTTGACGGAGATATGGCCATTTATTTCAAGGTAGACCCTATTTAATGTTTGTCTTATATTTTCTATTTATCGAAGAATATCCCTTAATATCTTTCTTAGATGAGTCGAAAGTCAAATTATTTTGATGCAGTTTTGTTCCAAAGATCAAGTGAATTCTAAAAACACCTTTATAATTGAAATGGGGCAATTTTTGACGAAGATATGGCCATTTATTTCAAGGTAGACCCTCTTTAATGTTTGGCTTATATTTTCTATTTATCGAAGAATATCCCTTAATATCTTTCTTAGATGAGTCGGAAGTCAAATTATTTTAATGCAGTTTTGTTCCAAAGATCGAGTGAATTCTACAAAACACCTCTATAATTGAAATGGGGCGATTTTTGACGGAGATATGGCCATTTATTTCAAGGTAGACCCTATTTAATGCTTTCCATATATTTTCTGTTGATCAAAGAATATCCCTTAATATCTTTCTTAGATGAGTCGAAAGTCAAATTATTTTGATGCAGTTTTGTTCCAAAGATCAAGTGAATTCTAAAAACACCTTTATAATTGAAATGGGGCAATTAAGACGAAGATATGGCCATTTATTTCAAGGTTGACCCTATTTAATGTTTGGCTTATATTTTCTATTTATCGAAGAATATCCCTTAATATCTTTCTTAGATGAGTCGAAAGTCAAATTATTTTAATGCAGTTTTGTTCCAAAGATCGAGTGAATTCTAAAAACACCTTTATAATTGAAATGCGGCAATTTTTGACGAAGATATGGCCATTTATTTCAAGGTAGACCCTATTTAATGCTTTCCATATATTTTCTGTTGATCAAAGAATATCCCTTAATATCTTTCTTAGATGAGTCGGAAGTCAAATTATTTTAATGCAGTTTTGTTCCAAAGATCAAGTGAATTCTAAAAACACCTTTATAATTGAAATGGGGCAATTTTTGACGAAGATATGGCCATTTATTTCAAGGTAGACCCTATTTAATGCTTTCCATATATTTTCTGTTGATCAAAGAATATCCCTTAATATCTTTCTTAGATGAGTCGAGAGTCAAATTATTTTGATGCAGTTTTGTTCCAAAGATCAAGTGAATTCTAAAAACACCTTTATAATTGAAATGGGGCAATTTAAGACGAAGATATGGCCATTTATTTCAAGGTTGACCCTATTTAATGTTTGGCTTATATTTTCTATTTATCGAAGAATATCCCTTAATATATTTCTTAGATGAGTCGGAAGTCAAATTATTTTAATGCAGTTTTGTTCCAAAGATTGAGTGAATTCTAAAAACACCTTTATAATTGAAATGCGGCAATTTTTGACGAAGATATGGCCATTTATTTCAAGGTAGACCCTATTTAATGCTTTCCATATATTTTCTGTTGATCAAAGAATATCCCTTAATATCTTTCTTAGATGAGTCGGAAGTCAAATTATTTTAATGCAGTTTTGTTCCAAAGATCAAGTGAATTCTAAAAACACCTTTGTAATTGAAATGGGGCAATTTTTGACAGAGATATGGCCATTTATTTCAAGGTAGACCCTATTTAATGCTTTCCATATATTTTCTGTTGATCAAAGAATATCCCTTAATATCTTTCTTAGATGAGTCGGAAGTCAAATTATTTTGATGCAGTTTTGTTTCAAAGATCAAGCGAATTCTAAAAACACCTTTATAATTGAAATGGGGCAATTTTTGACGAAGATATGGCCATTTTTTTCAAGGTAGACCCTATTTAATGCTTTTCATATATTTTCTATTTATCGAAGAATATCCCTTAATATCTTTCTTAGATGAGTCGAAAGTAAAAATATTTTGAAGCAGTTTTGTTTCAAAGATTGACCGAATTCTAAAAACACTTTTATAATTGAAAGGGGGTAATTTTTGATGAAGATATGGCCGTTTATTTCAAGGTAGACCCTATTTAATGCTTTCCATATATTTTCTGTTGATCGAAGAATATCCCTTAATATCTTTCTTAGATGAGTCGGAAAACAAATTATTTTAATGCAGTTTTGTTCCAAAGATCGAGTGAATTCTAAAAACACCTTTATAATTGAAATGGGGCAATTTTATACGAAGATATGGCTATTTATTTCAAGGTAGACCCTATTTAATGCTTTCCATATATTTTCTATTTATCGAAGAATATCCCTTAATATCTTTCTTAGATGAGTCGGAAATCAAAATATTTTAATGCAGTTTTGTTCCAAGGATTGAGTGAATTCTAAAAACACCTTTATAATTGAAATGGGGCAATTTTTGACGAAGATATGGCCATTTATTTCAAGGTTGACCCTATTTAATGTTTGGCTTATATTTTCTATTTGTCGAAGAATATCTCTTAATATCTTTCTTAGATGAGTCGGAAGTCAAATTATTTTAATGCAGTTTTGTTCCAAAGATCAAGTGAATTCTAAAAACATCTTTATAATTGAAATGGGGCAATTTTTGACAGAGATATGGCCATTTATTTCAAGGTAGACCCTATTTAATGCTTTCCATATATTTTCTGTTGATCAAAGAATATCCCTTAATATCTTTCTTAGATGAGTCGGAAGTCAAATTATTTTGATGCAGTTTTGTTCAAAGATCAAGTGAATTCTAAAAACACCTTTATAATTGAAATGGGGCAATTTTAGACGAAGATATGGCCATTTATTTCAAGGTTGACCCTATTTAATGTTTGGCTTATATTTTCTATTTATCGAAGAATATCCCTTAATATCTTTCTTAGATGAGTCGAAAGTCAAATTATTTTAATGCAGTTTTGTTCCAAAGATCAAGTGAATTCTAAGAACACCTTTATAATTGAAATGGGGCAATTTTAGACGAAGATATGGCTATTTATTTCAAGGTTGACCCTATTTAATGTTTGGCTTATATTTTCTATTTATCGAAGAATATCCCTTAATATCTTTCTTAGATGAGTCGAAAGTCAAATTATTTTAATGCAGTTTGGTTCAAAGGTCAAGTGAATCTAAAACACCTTTATAATGAAATTTGGCAATTTTAGACGAAGATATGGCCAATTATTTCAAGGTTGACCCTAATTAATGTTTGGCTTATATTTTCTATTTATCGAAGAATATCCCTTAATATCTTTCTTAGATGAGTCGGAAGTCAAATTATTTTGATGCAGTTTTGTTCCAAAGATCAAGTGAATTCTTAAAACACCTTTATAATTGAAATGGGGCAATTTTAGACGAAGATATGGCTATTTTTTTCAAGGTTGACCCTATTTAATGTTTGGCTTATATTTTCTATTTATCGAAGAATATCCCTTAATATCTTTCTTAGATGAGTCGAAAGTCAAATTATTTTAATGCAGTTTTGTTCCAAAGATCAAGTGAATTCTAAAAACACCATTATAATTGAAATGGGGCACTTTTTGACGAAGATATGGCCATTTATTTCAAGGTAGACCCTCTTTAATGTTTGGCTTATATTTTCTATTTATCGAAGAATATCCCTTAATATCTTTCTTAGATGAGTCGGAAGTCAAATTATTTTAATGCAGTTTTGTTCTTAAGATCGAGTGAATTCTACAAAACACCTTTATAATTGAAATGGGGCGATTTTTGACGGAGATATGGCCATTTATTTCAAGGTAGACCCTATTTAATGCTTTCCATATATTTTCTGTTGATCAAAGAATATCCCTTAATATCTTTCTTAGATGAGTCGAAAGTCAAATTATTTTGATGCAGTTTTGTTCCAAAGATTAAGTGAATTCGAAAAACACCTTTATAATTGAAATGGGGCAATTAAGACGAAGATATGGCCATTTATTTCAAGGTTGACCCTATTTAATGTTTGGCTTATATTTTCTATTAATCGAAGAATATCCCTTAATATCTTTCTTAGATGAGTCGGAAGTCAAATTATTTTAATGCATTTTTGTTTCAAAGTCTGAGTGAATTCTAAGAACACCTTTATAATTGAAATGGGGCAATTTTAGACGAAGATATGGCTATTTATTTCAAGGTTGACCCTATTTAATGTTTGGCTTATATTTTCTATTTATCGAAGAATATCCCTTAATATCTTTCTTAGATGAGTCGGAAGTCAAATTATTTTGATGCAGTTTTGTTCCAAAGATCGAGTGAATTCTAAAAACACCTTTATAATTGAAATGGGGCGATTTTTGACGGAGATATGGCCATTTATTTCAAGGTAGACCCTATTTAATGCTTTCCATATATTTTCTGTTGATCAAAGAATATCCCTTAATATCTTTCTTAGATGAGTCGAAAGTCAAATTATTTTGATGCAGTTTTGTTCCAAAGATCAAGTGAATTCCAAAAACACCTTTATAATTGAAATGGGGCAATTTTTGACGAAGATATGGCCATTTATTTCAAGGTTGACCCTATTTAATGTTTGGCTTATATTTTCTATTTATCGAAGAATATCGCTTAATATCTTTCTTAGATGAGTCGCAAAACAAATAATTTTATGGCAGTTTTGTTCCAAAGATTGAGTGAATTCTAAAAACACCTTTATAATTGAAATGCGGCAATTTTTGACGAAGATATGGCCATTTATTTCAAGGTAGACCCTATTTAATGCTTTCCATATATTTTCTGTTGATCAAAGAATATCCCTTAATATCTTTCTTAGATGAGTAGGAAGTCAAATTATTTTAATGCAGTTTTGTTCCAAAGATCAAGTGAATTCTAAAAACACCTTGATAATTGAAATGGGGCAATTTTTGACGGAGATATGGCCATTTATTTCAAGGTAGACCCTATTTAATGCTTTCCATATATTTTCTGTTAATCAAAGAATATCCCTTAATATCTTTCTTAGATGAGTCGGAAGTCAAATTATTTTAATGCAGTTTTGTTTCAAAGATCAAGTGAATTCTAAAAACACCTTTATAATTGAAATGGGGCAATTTTAGACGAAGATATGGCCATTTATTTCAAGGTAGACCCTATTTAATGCTTTTCATATATTTTCTATTTATCGAAGAATATCCCTTAATATCTTTCTTAGATGAGTCGGAAGTCAAATTATTTTAATGCAGTTTTGTTTTAAAAATCGAGTGAATTTTCAAAACACCTTTATAATTGAAATGGGGCAATTTTAGACGAAGATATGGCCATTTATTTCAAGGTTGACCCTATTTAATGTTTGGCTTATATTTTCTATTAATCGAAGAATATCCCTTAATATCTTTCTTAGATGAGTCGGAAGTCAAATTATTTTATTGCAGTTTTGTTTCAAAGATCAAGTGAATTCTAAAAACACCTTTATAATTGAAATGGGGCAATTTTTGACGAAGATATGACCATTTATTTCAAGGTTGACCCTATTTAATGCTTTCCATATATTTTCTATTTATCGAAGAATATCCCTTAATATCTTTCTTAGATGAGTCGGAAGTCAAATTATTTTAATGCAGTTTTGTTCCAAAGATCAAGTGAATTCCAAAAACACCTTTATAATTGAAATGGGGCAATTTTTGACGAAGATATGGCCATTTATTTCAAGGTTGACCCTATTTAATGTTTGGCTTATATTTTCTATTTATCGAAGAATATCGCTTAATATCTTTCTTAGATGAGTCGCAAAACAAATAATTTTATGGCAGTTTTGTTCCAAAGATTGAGTGAATTCTAAAAACACCTTTATAATTGAAATGCGGCAATTTTTGACGAAGATATGGCCATTTATTTCAAGGTAGACCCTATTTAATGCTTTCCATATATTTTCTGTTGATCAAAGAATATCCCTTAATATCTTTCTTAGATGAGTAGGAAGTCAAATTATTTTAATGCAGTTTTGTTCCAAAGATCAAGTGAATTCTAAAAACACCTTGATAATTGAAATGGGGCAATTTTTGACGGAGATATGGCCATTTATTTCAAGGTAGACCCTATTTAATGCTTTCCATATATTTTCTGTTAATCAAAGAATATCCCTTAATATCTTTCTTAGATGAGTCGGAAGTCAAATTATTTTAATGCAGTTTTGTTTCAAAGATCAAACGAATTCTAACAACACCTTTATAATTGAAATGGGGCAATTTTTGACGAAGATATGGCCATTTATTTCAAGGTAGACCCTATTTAATGCTTTTCATATATTTTCTATTTATCGAAGAATATCCCTTAATATCTTTCTTAGATGAGTCGGAAGTCAAATTATTTTAATGCAGTTTTGTTTTAAAAATCGAGTGAATTTTCAAAACACCTTTATAATTGAAATGGGGCAATTTTAGACGAAGATATGGCCATTTATTTCAAGGTTGACCCTATTTAATGTTTGGCTTATATTTTCTATTAATCGAAGAATATCCCTTAATATATCAATTAGATTAGTCTGAAGTCAAATTTTTTAACGCAGTTTTATTCCAAAAATCGAGCCAATTTAAAAATACCTTAATATTTTAAATGGGGCAATTTTTGACGAAGATATGACCATTTATTTCAAGGTTGACCCAATTTAATGCTTTCCATATATTTTCTATTAATCGAAGAATATCCCTTAATATCTCAATTAGATGAGTCTGAAGTCAAATTATTTTAATGCAGTTCTGTTTAAAAAATCGAGCCAATTTAAAAATACCTTAATATTTTAAATGGGTTAATTTTTGACGAAGATATGGCCATTTATTTCAAGGCAGACCCTATTTAATGCTTTCCATATATTTTCTATTTATCGAAGAATATCCCTTAATATCTTTTTTAGATGAGTCAGAAGTCAAATTATTTTAATGCAGTTTTGTTCCAAAGATCGAGTGAATTCTAAAAACACCTTTATAATTGAAATGGGGCAATTTTTGACGGAGATATGGCCATTTATTTCAAGGTAGACCCTATTTAATGCTTTCCATATATTTTCTGTTGATCAAAGAATATCCCTTAATATCTTTCTTTGATGAGTCGGAAGTCAAATTATTTTAATGCAGTTTTGTTCCAAAGATTGAGTGAATTCTAAAAACACCTTTATAATTGAAATGGGGCAATTTTAGACGAAGATATGGCTATTTATTTCAAGGTTGACCCTATTTAATGTTTGGCTTATATTTTCTATTTATCGAAGAATATCCCTTAATATCTTTCTTAGATGAGTCGAAAGTCAAATTATTTTAATGCAGTTTTGTTCCAAAGATCAAGTGAATTCTAAAAACATCTTTATAATTGAAATGGGGCATTTTTTGACGAAGATATGGCCATTTATTTCAAGGCAGACCCTATTTAATGCTTTCCATATATTTTCTATTGATCGAAGAATATCCCTTAATATCTTTTTTAGATGAGTCAGAAGTCAAATTATTTTAATGCAGTTTTGTTCCAAAGATCGAGTGAATTCTAAAAACACCTTTATAATTGAAATGGGGCAATTTTTGACGAAGATATGGCCATTGATATCAAGGTAGACCCTATTTAATGCTTTCCATATATTTTCTGTTGATCAAAGAATATCCCTTAATATCTTTCTTAGATGAGTCGGAAATCAAATTATTTTAATGCAGTTTTGTTCCAAAGATCAAGTGAATTCTAAAAACACCTTTATAATTGAAATAGGGCAATTTAGACGAAGATATGGCCATTTATTTCAAGGTTGACCCTATTTAATGCTTTCCATATATTTTCTGTTGATCAAAGAATATCCCTTAATATCTTTCTTAGATGAGTCGGAAGTCAAATTATTTTAAAGCAGTTTTGTTTCAAAGATCAAGTGAATTCTAAAAACACCTTTATAATTGAAATGGGGCAATTTTAGACGAAGATATGGCCATTTATTTCAAGGTAGACCCTATTTAATGCTTTCCATATACTTTCTATTAATCAAAGAATATCCCTTAATATCTTTCTTAGATGAGTCGGAAATCAAATTATTTTAATGCAGTTTTGTTCCAAAGATCAAGTGGATTCTAACAACACCTTTATAATTGAAATGGGGCAATTTAGACGAAGATATGGCCATCTATTTCAAGGTAGACCCTATTTAATGCTTTCCATATATTTTCTGTTGATCAAAGAATATCCCTTAATATCTTTCTTAGATGAGTCGGAAGTCAAATTATTTTAATGCAGTTTTGTTTCAAAGATCAAGTGAATTCTAAAAACACCTTTATAATTGAAATGGGGCAATTTTTGACAGAGATATGGCCATTTATTTCAAGGTAGACCCTATTTAATGCTTTCCATATATTTTCTGTTGATCAAAGAATATCCCTTAATATCTTTCTTAGATGAGTCGGAAGTCAAATTATTTTAATGCAGTTTTGTTTCAAAGATCAAGTGAATTCTAAAAACACCTTTATAATTGAAATGGGGCAATTTTTGACGAAGATATGGCCATTTATTTCAAGGTAGACCCTATTTAATGCTTTTCATATATTTTCTATTTATCGAAGAATATCCCTTAATATCTTTCTTAGATGAGTCGGAAGTCAAATTATTTTAATGCAGTTTTGTTTTAAAAATCGAGTGAATTTTAAAAACACCTTTATAATTGAAATGGGGCAATTTTAGACGAAGATATGGCCATTTATTTCAAGGTTGACCCTATTTAATGTTTGGCTTATATTTTCTATTAATCGAAGAATATCCCTTAATATCTTTCTTAGATGAGTCGGAAGTCAAATTATTTTAATGCAGTTTTGTTTCAAAGATCAAGTGAATTCTAAAAACACCTTTATAATTGAAATGGGGCAATTTTTGACGAAGATATGACCATTTATTTCAAGGTTGACCCTATTTAATGCTTTCCATATATTTTCTATTTATCGAAGAATATCCCTTAATATCTTTTTTAGATGAGTCGGAAGTCAAATTATTTTAATGCAGTTTTGTTTCAAAGATTCAGCGAATTTTAAAAACACCTTTATAATTGAAGTGGGGCAATTTTTGACGAAGATATGGCCATTTATTTCAAGGTAGACCCTATTTAATGCTTTCCATATATTTTCAATATATCGAATATCCCTTAATATCTTTCTTAGATGAGTCGGAAGTCAAACTATTTTAAGGCAGTTTTGTTTGAAAGATCGAGTGAATTCTAAAAACACCTTTATAATTGAAATGGGGCAATTTTTGACAGAGATATGGCCATTTATTTCAAGGTAGACCCTATTTAATGCTTTCCATATATTTTCTGTTGATCAAAGAATATCCCTTAATATCTTTCTTAGATGAGTCGGAAGTCAAATTATTTTAATGCAGTTTTGTTCCAAAGATCGAGTGAATTCTAAAAACACCTTTATAATTGATATGGGGCATTTTTTGACGGAGATATGGCCATTTATTTCAAGGTAGACCCTATTTAATGCTTTCCATATATTTTCTGTTGATCAAAGAATATCCCTTAATATCTTTCTTAGATGAGTCGGAAATCAAATTATTTTAATGCAGTTTTGTTCCAAAGATTGAGTGAATTCTAAAAACACCTTTATAATTGAAAAGGGGCAATTTTAGACGAAGATATGGCCATTTATTTCAAGGTTGACCCTATTTAATGTTTGGCTTATATTTTCTATTTATCGAAGAATATCCCTTAATATCTTTCTTAGATGAGTCGGAAGTCAAATTATTTTGATGCAGTTTTGTTCCAAAGATCAAGTGAATTCTAAAAACACCTTTATAATTGAAATGGGGCAATTTTTGACGAAGATATGGCCATTTATTTCAAGGTAGACCCTATTTAATGCTTTCCATATATTTTCTATTGATCGAAGAATATCCCTTAATATCTTTCTTAGATGAGTCGGAAAACAAATTATTTTAATGCAGTTTTGTTCCAAAGATTGAGTGAATTCTAAAAACACCTTTATAATTGAAATGGGGCAATTTTTGACGAAGATATGGCCATTGATTTCAAGGTAGACCCTATTTAATGCTTTCCATATATTTTCTGTTGATCAAAGAATATCCCTTAATATCTTTCTTAGATGAGTCGGAAGTCAAATTATTTTAATGCAGTTTTGTTCCAAAGATCAAGTGAATTCTAAAAACACCTTTATAATTGAAATAGGGCAATTTAGACGAAGATATGGCCATTTATTTCAAGGTTGACCCTATTTAATGCTTTCCATATATTTTCTGTTGATCAAAGAATATCCCTTAATATCTTTCTTAGATGAGTCGGAAGTCAAATTATTTTAATGCAGTTTTGTTCCAAAGATCAAACGAATTCTAAAAACATCTTTATAATTGAAATGGGGCAATTTTTGACGAAGATATGGCCATTTATTTCAAGGTAGACCCTATTTAATGCTTTCCATATATTTTCTGTTGATCAAAGAATATCCCTTAATATCTTTCTTAGATGAGTCGGAAATCAAATTATTTTAATGCAGTTGTGTTCCAAAGATCAAGTGGATTCTAACAACACCTTTATAATTGAAATGGGGCAATTTAGACGAAGATATGGCCATTTATTTCAAGGTAGACCCTATTTAATGCTTTCCATATATTTTCTGTTGATCAAAGAATATCCCTTAATATCTTTCTTGGATGAGTCGGAATTCAAATTATTTTAATGCAGTTTTGTTCCAAAGATCGAGTTAATTTTAAAAACACCTTTATAATTGAAATGCGGCAATTTTTGACGAAGATATGGCCATTTATTTCAAGGTTGACCCTATTTAATGTTTGGCTTATATTTTCTATTTATCGAAGAATATCCCTTAATATCTCTCTTAGATGAGTCGGAAGTCAAATTATTTTAATGCAGTTTTGTTCCAAAGATCGAGTGAATTCTAAAAACACCTTTATAATTGATATGCGGCAATTTTTGACGAAGATATGGCCATTTATTTCAAGGTAGACCCTATTTAATGCTTTCCATATATTTTCTGTTGATCAAAGAATATCCCTTAATATCTTTCTTAGATGAGTCGAAAGTCAAATTATTTTAATGCAGTTTTGTTCCAAAGATCAAGTAAATTCTTAAAACACCTTCATAATTGAAATGGGGCAATTTTTGACAGAGATATGGCCATTTATTTCAAGGTAGACCCTATTTAATGCTTTCCATATATTTTCTGTTGATCAAAGAATATCCCTTAATATCTTTCTTAGATGAGTCGGAAGTCAAATTATTTTAATGCAGTTTTGTTTCAAAGATTAAGTGAATTCTAAAAACACCTTTATAATTGAAATGGGGCAATTTTTGACGAAGATATGGCTATTTATTTCAAGGTAGACACTATTTAATGCTTTCATATATTTTCTATTTATCGAAGATATCCCTTAATATCTTTCTTAGATGAGTCTGAAGTCAAATTATTTTAATGCAGTTTTGTTTTAAAAATCGAGTGAATTCTAAAAACACCTTATAATTGAAATGGGGATATTTTAGACGAAGATATGGCCATTTATTTCAAGGTTGACCCTATTTAATGTTTGGCTTATATTTTCTATTAATCGAAGAATATCCCTTAATATCTTTCTTAGATGAGTCGGAAGTCAAATTATTTTAATGCAGTTTTGTTTCAAAGATCAAGTGAATTCTAAAAACACCTTTATAATTGAAATGGGGCAATTTTTGACGAAGATATGGCCATTTATTTCAAGGTTGACCCTATTTAATGCTTTCCATATATTTTCTATTTATCGAAGAATATCCCTTAATATCTTTCTTAGATGAGTCGGACGTCAAATTATTTTAATGCAGTTTTGTTCCAAAGATCGAGTGAATTATAAAAACACCTTTATAATTGATATGGGGAATTTTTGACGGAGATATGGCCATTTATTTCAAGGTAGACCCTATTTAATGCTTTCCATATATTTGCTGTTGATCAAAGAATATCCCTTAATATCTTTCTTAGATGAGTCGGAAGTCAAATTATTTTAATGCAGTTTTGTTCCAAAGATCAAGTGAATTCTAAAAACACCTTTATAATTGAAATGGGGCATTTTTAGACGAAGATATGGCCATTTATTTCAAGGTTGACCCTATTTAATGTTTGGCTTATATTTTCTATTTATCGAAGAATATCCCTTAATATCTTTCTTGGATGAGTCGAAAGTCAAATTATTTTGATGCAGATTTGTTCCAAAGATCGAGTGAATTCGAAAAACACCTTTATAATTGAAATGCGGCAATTTTTGACGAAGATATGGCCATTTATTTCAAGGTAGACCCTATTTAATGCTTTCCCATATATTTTCTGTTGATCAAAGAATATCCCTTATATCTTTCGTAGATGAGTCGGAAGTCAAATTATTTTAATGCAGTTTTGTTCCAAAGATCAAGTTAATTCTTAAAACACCTTTATAATTGAAATGGGGCAATTTTTGACAGAGATATGGCCATTTATTTCAAGGTAGACCCTATTTAATGCTTTCCATATATTTTCTGTTGATCAAAGAATATCCCTTAATATCTTTCTTAGATGAGTCGGATGTCAAATTATTTTAATGCAGTTTTGTTCCAAAGATCAAGTGAATTCTAAAAACACCTTTATAATTGAAATGAGGCATTTTTAGACGAAGATATGGCCATTGATTTCAAGGTAGACCCTATTTAATGCTTTCCATATATTTTCTGTTGATCAAAGAATATCCCTTAATATCTTTCTTAGATGAGTCGGAAATCAAATTATTTTAATGCAGTTTTGTTCCAAAGATCAAGTGAATTCTAAAAACACCTTTATAATTGAAATGGGGCAATTTTAGACGAAGATATGGCCATTTATTTCAAGGTTGACCCTATTTAATGCTTTCCATATATTTTCTATTTATCGAAGAATATCCCTTAATATCTTTCTTAGATGAGTCGGAAGTCAAATTATTTTAATGCAGTTTTGTTCCAAAGATTGAGTGAATTCTAAAAACACCTTTATAATTGAAATGGGGCAATTTTAGACGAAGATATGGCCATTTATTTCAAGGTTGACCCTATTTAATGCTTTCCATATATTTTCTATTTATCGAAGAATATCCCTTAATATCTTTCTTAGATGAGTCGGAAGTCAAATTATTTTAATGCAGTTTTGTTCCAAAGATCGAGTGAATTCTAAAATCACCTTTATAATTGATATGGGGCATTTTTTGACGGAGATATGGCCATTTATTTCAAGGTAGACCCTATTTAATGCTTTCCATATATTTTCTGTTGATCAAAGAATATCCCTTAATATCTTTCTTAGATGAGTCGGAAGTCAAATTATTTTGATGCAGTTTTGTTCCAAAGATCAAGTGAATTCTAAAAACACCTTTATAATTGAAATGGGGCAATTTTAGACGAAGATATGGCCATTTATTTCAAGGTTGACCCTATTTAATGTTTGGCTTATATTTTCTATTTATCGAAGAATATCCCTTAATATCTTTCTTAGATGAGTCGGAAGTCAAATTATTTTAATGCAGTTTTGTTTTAAAAATCGAGTGAATTCTAAAAACACCTTATAATTGAAATGGGGCAATTTTAGACGAAGATATGGCCATTTATTTCAAGGTTGACCCTATTTAATGTTTGGCTTATATTTTCTATTAATCGAAGAATATCCCTTAATATCTTTCTTAGATGAGTCGGAAGTCAAATTATTTTAATGCAGTTTTGTTTCAAAGATCAAGTTAATTCTTAAAACACCTTTATAATTGAAATGGGGCAATTTTTGACAGAGATATGGCCATTTATTTCAAGGTAGACCCTATTTAATGCTTTCCATATATTTTCTGTTGATCAAAGAATATCCCTTAATATCTTTCTTAGATGAGTCGGAAGTCAAATTATTTTAATGCAG
The DNA here is from genome assembly GCF_018153295.1 of Drosophila grimshawi. Classification (NCBI taxonomy): domain Eukaryota; kingdom Metazoa; phylum Arthropoda; class Insecta; order Diptera; family Drosophilidae; genus Drosophila; species Drosophila grimshawi. Next base: position 28,164 of record NW_025063093.1, read on the forward strand.
TTTTGTTTCAAAGATCAAGTGAATTCTAAAAACACCTTTATAATTGAAATGGGGCAATTTTAGACGAAGATATGGCCATTTATTTCAAGGTAGACCCTATTTAATGCTTTTCATATATTTTCTATTTATCGAAGAATATCCCTTAATATCTTTCTTAGATGAGTCGGAAGTCAAATTATTTTAATGCAGTTTTGTTTTAAAAATCGAGTGAATTCTAAAAACACCTTATAATTGAAATGGGGCAATTTTAGACGAAGATATGGCCATTTATTTCAAGGTTGACCCTATTTAATGTTTGGCTTATATTTTCTATTAATCGAAGAATATCCCTTAATATCTTTCTTAGATGAGTCGGAAGTCAAATTATTTTAATGCAGTTTTGTTTCAAAGATCAAGTGAATTCTAAAAACACCTTTATAATTGAAATGGGGCAATTTTTGACGAAGATATGGCCATTTATTTCAGGTTGACCCTATTTAATGCTTTCCATATGTTTTCTATTTATCGAAGAATATCCCTTAATATCTTTCTTAGATGAGTCGGAAGTCAAATTCTTTTAATGCAGTTTTGTTCCAAAGATCGAGTGAATTCTAAAAACACCTTTATAATTGATATGGGGCATTTTTTGACGGAGATATGGCCATTTATTTCAACGTAGACCCTATTTAATGCTTTCCATATATTTTCTGTTGATCAAAGAATATCCCTTAATATCTTTCTTAGATGAGTCGGAAGTCAAATTATTTTAATGCAGTTTTGTTTCAAAGATCAAGTGAATTTTAAAAACACCTTTATAATTGAAATGGGGCATTTTTAGACGAAGATATGGCCATTTATTTCAAGATTGACCCTATTTAATGTTTGGCTTATATTTTCTATTTATCGAAGAATATCTTTTAATATCTTTCTTGGATGAGTCGAAAGTCAAATTATTTTGATGCAGATTTGTTCCAAAGATCGAGTGAATTCGAAAAACACCTTTATAATTGAAATGCGGCAATTTTTGACGAAGATATGGCCATTTATTTCAAGGTTGACCCTATTTAATGCTTTCCATATATTTTCTATTTATCGAAGAATATCCCTTAATATCTTTCTTAGATGAGTCGGAAGTCAAATTATTTTAATGCAGTTTTGTTCCAAAGATCGAGTGAATTCTAAAAACACCTTTATAATTGATATGGGGCATTTTTTGACGGAGATATGGCCATTTATTTCAAGGTAGACCCTATTTAATGCTTTCCATATATTTTCTGTTGATCAAAGAATATCCCTTAATATCTTTCTTAGATGAGTCGGAAGTCAAATTATTTTAATGCAGTTTTGTTCCAAAGATCAAGTGAATTTTAAAAACACCTTTATAATTGAAATGGGGCATTTTTAGACGAAGATATGGCCATTTATTTCAAGATTGACCCTATTTAATGTTTGGCTTATATTTTCTATTTATCGAAGAATATCCCTTAATATCTTTCTTGGATGAGTCGAAAGTCAAATTATTTTGATGCAGATTTGTTCCAAAGATCGAGCGAATTCTAAAAACACCTTTATAATTGAAATGGGGCAATTTTTGACGAAGATATGGCCATTTATTTCAAGGTTGACCCTATTTAATGCTTTCCATATATTTTCTATTAATCGAAGAATATCCCTTAATATCTTTCTTAGATGAGTCGAAAAACAAATTATTTTAAAGCAGTTTTGTTCCAAAGATTGAGTGAATTCTAAAAACACCTTTATAATTGAAATGGGGCAATTTTTGACGAAGATATGGCCATTTATTTCAAGGTAGACCCTATTTAATGCTTTCCATATATTTTCTGTTGATCAAAGAATATCCCTTAATATCTTTCTTAGATGAGTCGGAAGTCAAATTATTTTAATGCAGTTTTGTTCCAAAGATCAAGTTAATTCTTAAAACACCTTTATAATTGAAATGGGGCAATTTTTGACAGAGATATGGCCATTTATTTCAAGGTAGACCCTATTTAATGCTTTCCATATATTTTCTGTTGATCAAAGAATATCCCTTAATATCTTTCTTAGGTGAGTCGGAAGTCAAATTATTTTGATGCAGTTTTGTTTCAAAGATCAAGTGAATTCTAAAAACACCTTTATAATTGAAATGGGGCAATTTTAGACGAAGATATGGCCATTTATTTCAAGGTAGACCCTATTTAATGCTTTTCATATATTTTCTATTTATCGAAGAATATCCCTTAATATCTTTCTTAGATGAGTCGGAAGTCAAATTATTTTAATGCAGTTTTGTTTTGAAAATCGAGTGAATTCTAAAACCACCTTATAATTGAAATGGGGCAATTTTAGACGAAGATATGGCCATTTATTTCAAGGTTGACCCTATTTAATGTTTGGCTTATATTTTCTATTAATCGAAGAATATCCCTTAATATCTTTCTTAGATGAGTCGGAAGTCAAATTATTTTAATGCAGTTTTGTTTCAAAGATCAAGTGAATTCTAAAAACACCTTTATAATTGCAATGGGGCAATTTTTGACGAAGATATGGCCATTTATTTCAAGGTTGACCCTATTTAATGCTTTCCATATATTTTCTATTTATCGAAGAATATCCCTTAATATCTTTCTTAGATGAGTCGGAAGTCAAATTATTTTAATGCAGTTTTGATCCAAAGATCGAGTGAATTCTAAAAACACCTTTATAATTGATATGGGGCATTTTTTGACGGAGATATGGCCATTTATTTCAAGGTAGACCCTATTTAATGCTTTCCATATATTTTCTGTTGATCAAAGAATATCCCTTAATATCTTTCTTAGATGAGTCGGAAGTCAAATTATTTTAATGCAGTTTTGTTCCAAAGATTAAGTGAATTCTAAAAACACCTTTATAATTGAAATGGGGCATTTTTAGACGAAGATATGGCCATTTATTTCAAGGTTGACCCTATTTAATGTTTGGCTTATATTTTCTATTTATCGAAGAATATCCCTTAATATCTTTCTTAGATGAGTCGAAAGTCAAATTATTTTGATGCAGTTTTGTTCCAAAGATCGAGTGAATTCGAAAAACACCTTTATAATTGAAATGGGGCAATTTTTGACGAAGATATGGCCATTTATTTCAAGGTAGACCCTATTTAATGCTTTTCATATATTTTCCATTGATCGAAGAATATCCCTTAATATCTTTCTTAGATGAGTCGGAAAACAAATTATTTTAATGCAGTTTTGTTCCAAAGATCAAGTGAATTCTAAAAACACCTTTATAATTGAAATGGGGCAATTTTAGACGAAGATATGGCCATTTATTTCAAGGTTGACCCTATTTAATGCTTTCCATATATTTTCTATTTATCGAAGAATATCCCTTAATATCTTTCTTAGATGAGTCGGAAGTCAAATTATTTTAATGCAGTTTTGTTCCAAAGATTGAGTGAATTCTAAAAACACCTTTATAATTGAAATGGGGCAATTTTTGACGAAGATATGGCCATTGATTTCAAGGTAGACCCTATTTAATGCTTTCCACATATTTTCTGTTGATCAAAGAATATCCCTTAATATCTTTCTTAGATGAGTCGGAAATCAAATTATTTTAATGCAGTTTTGTTCCAAAGATCGAGTGAATTCTAAAAACACCTTTATAATTGAAATGGGGCAATTTTTGACGAAGATATGGCCATTTATTTCAAGGTAGAGCCTATTTAATGCTTTCCATATATTTTCTATTTATCGAAGAATATCCCTTAATATCTTTCTTAGATGAGTCGGAAGTCAAATTATTTTAATGCAGCTTTGTTCCAAAGATCGAATGAATTCTACAAACACCTTTATAATTGAAATGGGGCAATTTTTGACGAAGATATGGCCATTTATTTCAAGGTTGACCCTATTTAATGCTTTCCATATATTTTCTATTTATCGAAGAATATCCCTTAATATCTTTCTTGGATGAGTCGGAAGTCAAATTATTTTGATGCAGTTTTGTTCCAAAGATTGAGTGAATTCTAAAAACACCTTTATAATTGAAATGGGGCAATTTTTGACGAAGATATGGCCATTTATTTCAAGGTAGACCCTATTTAATGCTTTTCATATATTTTCTGTTAATCGAAGAATATCCCTTAATATCTTTCTTAGATGAGTCGGAAGTCAAATTATTTTAATGCAGTTTTGTTCCAAAGATCAAGTGAATTCTAAAAACACCTTTATAATTGAAATGGGGCAATTTTAGACGAAGATATGGCCATTTATTTCAAGGTTGACCCTATTTAATGCTTTCCATATATTTTCTATTTATCGAAGAATATCCCTTAATATCTTTCTTAGATGAGTCGGAAGTCAAATTATTTTAATGCAGTTTTGTTCCAAAGATTGAGTGAATTCTAAAAACACCTTTATAATTGAAATGGGGCAATTTTTGACGAAGATATGGCCATTGATTTCAAGGTAGACCCTATTTAATGCTTTCCACATATTTTCTGTTGATCAAAGAATATCCCTTAATATCTTTCTTAGATGAGTCGGAAATCAAATTATTTTAATGCAGTTTTGTTCCAAAGATCAAGTGAATTCTAAAAACACCTTTATAATTGAAATGGGGCAATTTTAGACGAAGATATGGCCATTTATTTCAAGGTTGACCCTATTTAATGCTTTCCATATATTTTCTATTTATCGAAGAATATCCCTTAATATCTTTCTTAGATGAGTCGGAAGTCAAATTATTTTAATGCAGTTTTGTTCCAAAGATCGAGTGAATTCTAAAATCACCTTTATAATTGATATGGGGCATTTTTTGACGGAGATATGGCCATTTATTTCAAGGTAGACCCTATTTAATGCTTTCCATATATTTTCTGTTGATCAAAGAATATCCCTTAATATCTTTCTTAGATGAGTCGAAAGTCAAATTATTTTAATGCAGTTTTGTTCCAAAGATCAAGCGAATTCTAAAAACACCTTTATAATTGAAATGGGGCAATTTTTGACGAAGATATGGCCATTTATTTCAAGGTTGACCCTATTTAATGTTTGGCTTATATTTTCTATTTATCGAAGAATATCCCTTAATATCTTTCTTGGACGAGTCGAAAGTCAAATTATTTTGATGCAGTTTTGTTCCAAAGATCGAGTGAATTCGAAAAACACCTTTATAATTGAAATGGGGCAATTTTTGACGAAGATATGGCCATTTATTTCAAGGTAGACCCTATTTAATGCTTTCCATATATTTTCCATTGATCGAAGAATATCCCTTAATATCTTTCTTAGATGAGTCGGAAAACAAATTATTTTAATGCAGTTTTGTTCCAAAGATCAAGTGAATTCTAAAAACACCTTTATAATTGAAATGGGGCAATTTTAGACGAAGATATGGCCATTTATTTCAAGGTTGACCCTATTTAATGCTTTCCATATATTTTCTGATGATCAAAGAATATCCCTTAATATCTTTCTTAGATGAGTCGGAAGTCAAATTATTTTAATGCAGTTTTGTTCCGAAGATCAAGTGAATTCTAAAAACACCTTTATAATTGAAATGGGGCAATTTTAGACGAAGATATGGCCATTTATTTCAAGGTAGACCCTATTTAATGTTTGGCTTATATTTTCTATTTATCGAAGAATATCCCTTAATATCTTTCTTAGATGTGTCGGAAGTCAAATTATTTTAATGCAGTTTTGTTCCAAAGTCTGAGCGAATTCTAAAAACACTTTTATAATTGAAATGGGGTAATTTTTGATGAAGATATGGCCATTTATTTCAAGGTAGACCCTATTTAATGCTTTCCATATATTTTCTGTTGATCGAAGAATATCCCTTAATATCTTTCTTAGATGAGTCGGAAGTCAAATTTCTTTTAAAGCAGTTTTGTTCCAAAGATCGAGTGAATCCTAAAAACACCTTTATAATTGAAATGGGGCAATTTTATACGAAGATATGGCCATTTATTTCAAGGTAGACCCTATTTAACGCATTCCATATAGTTTCTATTCATCGAAGAATATCCCTTAATATCTTTCTTAGATGAGTCGGAAATCAAAATATTTTAATGCAGTTTTGTTCCAGGGATTGAGTGAATTCTAAAAACACCTTTATAATTGAAATGGGGCAATTTTTGACGAAGATATGGCCATTTATTTCAAGGTTGACCCTATTTAATGTTTGGCTTATATTTTATATTAATCGAAGAATATCCCTTAATATCTTTCTTAGATGAGTCGAAAGTCAAATTATTTTAATGCAGTTTTGTTCCAAAGATCAAGTGAATTCTAAAAACACCTTTATAATTGAAATGGGGCAATTTTTGACGAAGATATGGCCATTTATTTCAAGGTTGACCCTATTTAATGTTTGGCTTATATTTTCTATTTATCGAAGAATATCCCTTAATATCTTTCTTAGATGAGTCGGAAGTCAAATTATTTTAATGCAGTTTTGTTCCAAAGATTGAGTGAATTCTAAAAACACCTCTATAATTGAAATGCGGCAATTTTTGACGAAGATATGGCCATTTATTTCAAGGTAGACCCTATTTAATGCTTTCCATATATTTTCTATTTATCGAAGAATATCCCTTAATATCTTTCTTAGATGAGTCGGAAGTCAAATTATTTTAATGCAGTTTTGTTCCCAAAGATCAGTGATTCTAAAAACACCTTTATAATTGAAATGGGGCCTTTTTAGACGAAGATATGGCCATTTATTTCAAGGTTGACCCTATTTAATGTTTTGCTTATATTTTCTATTTATCGAAGAATATCCCTTAATATCTTTCTTAGATGAGTCGGAAGTCAAATTATTTTAATGCAGTTTTGTTTCAAAGATCAAGTGAATTCTAAAAACACCTTTATAATTGAAATGCGGCAATTTTAGACGAAGATATGGCCATTTATTTCAAGGTAGACCCTATTTAATGCTTTCCATATATTTTCTGTTGATCAAAGAATATCCCTTAATATCTTTCTTAGATGAGTCGGAAGTCAAATTATTTTAATGCAGTTTTGTTTCAAAGATCAAGTGAATTCTAAAAACACCTTTATAATTGAAATGGGGCAATTTTTGACAGAGATATGGCCATTTTTTTCAAGGTAGACCCTATTTAATGCTTTCCATATATTTTCTGTTGATCATAGAATATCCCTTAATATCTTTCTTAGATGAGTCGGAAGTCAAATTATTTTAATGCAGTTTTGTTTCAAAGATCAAGTGAATTCTAAAAACACCTTTATAATTGAAATGGGGCAATTTTAGACGAAGATATGGCCATTTATTTCAAGGTAGACCCTATTTAATGCTATTCATATATTTTCTATTTATCGAAGAATATCCCTTAATATCTTTCTTAGATGAGTCGGAAGTCAAATTATTTTAATGCAGTTTTGTTTTGAAAATCGAGCGAATTCTAAAAACACCTTTATAATTGAAATGGGGCAATTTTAGACGAAGATATGGCCATTTATTTCAAGGTTGACCCTATTTAATGTTTGGCTTATATTTTCTATTAATCGAAGAATATCCCTTAATATATTTCTTAGATGAGTCGGAAGTCAAATTATTTTGATGCAGTTTTGTTCCAAAAAATTGAGTGAATTCTAAAAACACCTTTATAATTGAAATGGGGCAATTTTTGACGAAGATATGGCCATTTATTTTAAGGTTGACCCTATTTAATGCTTTCCATATATTTTCTATTTATCGAAGAATATCCCTTAATATCTTTCTTAGATGAGTCGGAAGTCAAATTATTTTAATGCAGTTTTGTTCCAAAGATCAAGTGAATTCTAAAAACACCTTTATAATTGAAATGCGGCAATTTTTGACGAAGATATGGCCATTTATTTCAAGGTTGACCCTATTTAATGTTTGGCTTATATTTTCTATTAATCGAAGAATATCCCTTAATATCTTTCTTAGATGAGTCGGAAGTCAAATTATTTTAATGCAGTTTTGTTCCAAAATTGAGTGAATTCTAAAAACACCTTTATAATTGAAATGTTGCAATTTTAGACGAAGATATGGCCATTTATTTCAAGGTAGACCCTATTTAATGCTTTCCATATATTTTCTATTAATCGAAGAATATCCCTTAATATCTTTCTTAGATGAGTCGCAAGTCGAATTATTTTGATGCAGTTTTGTTCCAAAGATCGAGTGATTTCTAAAAACACCTTTATAATTGAAATGGGGCAATGTTTGACGAAGATATGGCCATTTATTTCAAGGTAGACCCTATTTAATTCTTTCCATATATTTTCTGTTGATCAAAGAATATTCCTTAATATCTTTCTTAGATGAGTCGGAAGTCAAATTATTTTAATGCAGTTTTGTTTCAAAGATCAAGTGAATTCTAAAAACACCTTTATAATTGAAATAAGGCAATTTTAGACGAAGATATGGCCATTTATTTCAAGGTAGACCCTATTTAATGCTTTTCATATATTTTCTATTTATCGAAGAATATCCCTTAATATATTTCTTAGATGAGTCGGAAGTCAAATTATTTTAATGCAGTTTTGTTTTAAAAATCGAGTGAATTTTAAAAACACCTTTATAATTGAAATGGGGCAATTTTAGACGAAGATATGGCCATTTATTTCAAGGTTGACCCTATTTAATGTTTGGCTTATATTTTCTATTAATCGAAGAATATCCCTTAATATCTTTCTTAGGTGAGTCGGAAGTCAAATTATTTAAATGCAGTTTTGTTTCAAAAGATCAAGTGAATTCTAAAAACACCTTTATAATTGAAATGGGGCAATTTTAGACGAAGATATGGCCATTTATTTCAAGGTTGACCCTATTTAATGTTTTGGCTTATATTTTCTATTTATCGAAGAATATCCCTTAATATCTTTCTTAGATGAGTCGAAAGTCAAATTATTTTGATGCAGTTTTGTTCCAAAGATCGAGTGAATTCGAAAAACACCTTTATAATTGAAATGCGGCAATTTTTGACGAAGATATGGCCATTTATTTCAAGGTAGACCCTATTTAATGCTTTCCATATATTTTCTATTGATCGAAGAATATCCCTTAATATCTTTCTTAGATGAGCCGGAAAACAAATTATTTTAATGCAGTTTTGTTCCAAAGATTGAGTGAGTTCTAAAAACACCTTTATAATTGAAATGGGGCAATTTTTGACGAAGATATGGCCATTGATTTCAAGGTAGACCCTATTTAATGCTTTCCATATATTTTCTGTTGATCAAAGAATATCCCTTAATATCTTTCTTATATGAGTCGGAAATCAAATTATTTTAATGCAGTTTTGTTCCAAAGATCAAGTGAATTCTAAAAACACCTTTATAATTGAAATGGGGCAATTTAGACGAAGATATGGCCATTTATTTCAAGGTTGACCCTATTTAATGCTTTCCATATATTTTCTGTTGATCAAAGAATATCCCTTAATATCTTTCTTAGATAAGTCGGAAGTCAAATTATTTTAATGCAGTTTTGTTCCAAAGATCGAGTGAATTCTAAAAACACCTTTATAATTGAAATGGGGCAATTTTTGACGAAGATATGGCCATTTATTTCAAGGTAAACCCTCTTTAATGTTTGGCTTATATTTTCTATTTATCAAAGAATATCCCTTAATATCTTTCTTAGATGAGTCGGAAGTCAAATTATTTTAATGCAGTTTTGTTCCAAAGATCAAGTGAATTCTTAAAACACCTTTATAATTGAAATGGGGCAATCTTTTACGAAGATATGGCCATTTATTTCAAGGTAGACCCTATTTAATGCTTTCCATATATTTTCTATTTATCGAAGAATATCCCTTAATATCTTCATTAGATGAGTCGGAAGTCAAATTATTTTAATGCAGTTTTGTTCCAAAGATTGAGTGAATTCTAAAAACACCTCTATAATTGAAATGGGGCAATTTTAGACGAAGATATGGCCATTTATTTCAAGGTAGACCCTATTTAATGCTTTCCATATATTTTCTGTTGATCAAAGAATATCCCTTAATATCTTTCTTAGATGAGTCGGAAGTCAAATTATTTTAATGCAGTTTTGTTCCAAAGATCAAGTGAATTCTAAAAACACCTTTATAATTGAAATGGGGCCTTTTTAGACGAAGATATGGCCATTTATTTCAAGGTTGACCCTATTTAATGTTTTGCTTATATTTTCTATTTATCGAAGAATATCCCTTAATATCTTTCTTAGATGAGTCGGAAGTCAAATTATTTTAATGCAGTTTTGTTTCAAAGATCAAGTGAATTCTAAAAACACCTTTATAATTGAAATGCGGCAATTTTAGACGAAGATATGGCCATTTATTTCAAGGTAGACCCTATTTAATGCTTTCCATATATTTTCTGTTGATCAAAGAATATCCCTTAATATCTTTCTTAGATGAGTCGGAAGTCAAATTATTTTAATGCAGTTTTGTTTCAAAGATCAAGTGAATTCTAAAAACACCTTTATAATTGAAATGGGGCAATTTTTGACAGAGATATGGCCATTTATTTCAAGGTAGACCCTATTTAATGCTTTCCATATATTTTCTGTTGATCATAGAATATCCCTTAATATCTTTCTTAGATGAGTCGGAAGTCAAATTATTTTAATGCAGTTTTGTTTCAAAGATCAAGTGAATTCTAAAAACACCTTTATAATTGAAATGGGGCAATTTTAGACGAAGATATGGCCATTTATTTCAAGGTAGACCCTATTTAATGCTATTCATATATTTTCTATTTATCGAAGAATATCCCTTAATATCTTTCTTAGATGAGTCGGAAGTCAAATTATTTTAATGCAGTTTTGTTTTGAAAATCGAGCGAATTCTAAAAACACCTTTATAATTGAAATGGGGCAATTTTAGACGAAGATATGGCCATTTATTTCAAGGTTGACCCTATTTAATGTTTGGCTTATATTTTCTATTAATCGAAGAATATCCCTTAATATATTTCTTAGATGAGTCGGAAGTCAAATTATTTTGATGCAGTTTTGTTCCAAAAATTGAGTGAATTCTAAAAACACCTTTATAATTGAAATGGGGCAATTTTTGACGAAGATATGGCCATTTATTTCAAGGTTGACCCTATTTAATGCTTTCCATATATTTTCTATTTATCGAAGAATATCCCTTAATATCTTTCTTAGATGAGTCGGAAGTCAAATTATTTTAATGCAGTTTTGTTCCGAAGATCAAGTGAATTCTAAAAACACCTTTATAATTGAAATGCGGCAATTTTTGACGAAGATATGGCCATTTATTTCAAGGTTGACCCTATTTAATGTTTGGCTTATATTTTCTATTAATCGAAGAATATCCCTTAATATCTTTCTTAGATGAGTCGGAAGTCAAATTATTTTAATGCAGTTTTGTTCCAAAATTGAGTGAATTCTAAAAACACCTTTATAATTGAAATGTTGCAATTTTAGACGAAGATATGGCCATTTATTTCAAGGTAGACCCTATTTAATGCTTTCCATATATTTTCTATTAATCGAAGAATATCCCTTAATATCTTTCTTAGATGAGTCGCAAGTCAAATTATTTTGATGCAGTTTTGTTCCAAAGATCGAGTGATTTCTAAAAACACCTTTATAATTGAAATGGGGCAATGTTTGACGAAGATATGGCCATTTATTTCAAGGTAGACCCTATTTAATTCTTTCCATATATTTTCTGTTGATCAAAGAATATTCCTTAATATCTTTCTTAGATGAGTCGGAAGTCAAATTATTTTAATGCAGTTTTATTCCAAAGATTGAGTGAATTCTAAAAACACCTTTATAATTGAAATGGGGCAATTTTTGACGAAGATATGGCCATTTATTTCAAGGTAGACCCTATTTAATGCTTTCATATATTTTCTATTTATCGAAGAATATCCCTTAATATCTTTCTTAGATGAGTCGGAAGTCAAATTATTTTAATGCAGTTTTGTTTTAAAAATCGAGTGAATTTTAAAAACACCTTTATAATTGAAATGGGGCAATTTTAGACGAAGATATGGCCATTTATTTCAAGGTTGACCCTATTTAATGTTTGGCTTATATTTTCTATTAATCGAAGAATATCCCTTAATATCTTTCTTAGGTGAGTCGGAAGTCAAATTATTTTAATGCAGTTTTGTTTCAAAGATCAAGTGAATTCTAAAAACACCTTTATAATTGAAATGGGGCAATTTTAGACGAAGATATGGCCATTTATTTCAAGGTTGACCCTATTTAATGTTTGGCTTATATTTTCTATTTGTCGAAGAATATCTCTTAATATCTTTCTTAGATGAGTCGAAAGTCAAATTATTTTGATGCAGTTTTGTTCCAAAGATCGAGTGAATTCGAAAAACACCTTTATAATTGAAATGGGGCAATTTTTGACGAAGATATGGCCATTTATTTCAACGTAGACCCTATTTAATGCTTTCCATATATTTTCTATTGATCGAAGAATATCCCTTAATATCTTTCTTAGATGAGCCGGAAAACAAATTATTTTAATGCAGTTTTGTTCCAAAGATTGAGTGAGTTCTAAAAACACCTTTATAATTGAAATGGGGCAATTTTTGACGAAGATATGGCCATTGATTTCAAGGTAGACCCTATTTAATGCTTTCCATATATTTTCTGTTGATCAAAGAATATCCCTTAATATCTTTCTTATATGAGTCGGAAATCAAATTATTTTAATGCAGTTTTGTTCCAAAGATCAAGTGAATTCTAAAAACACCTTTATAATTGAAATGGGGCAATTTAGACGAAGATATGGCCATTTATTTCAAGGTTGACCCTATTTAATGCTTTCCATATATTTTCTGTTGATCAAAGAATATCCCTTAATATCTTTCTTAGATAAGTCGGAAGTCAAATTATTTTAATGCAGTTTTGTTCCAAAATTGAGTGAATTCTAAAAACACCTTTATAATTGAAATGGGGCAATGTTTGACGAAGATATGGCCATTTATTTCAAGGTAGACCCTATTTAATGCTTTTCATATATTTTCTATTTATCGAAGAATATCCCTTAATATCTTTCTTAGATGAGTCGGAAGTCAAATTATTTTGATGCAGTTTTGTTCCAAAGATCGAGTGAATTCGAAAAACACCTTTATAATTGAAATGGGGCAATTTTTGACGAAGATATGGCCATTTATTTCAAGGTAGACCCTATTTAATGCTTTCCATATATTTTCTATTAATCGAAGAATATCCCTTAATATCTTTCTTAGATGAGTCGCAAGTCGAATTATTTTAATGCAGTTTTGTTCCAAAGATCGAGTGAATTCTAAAACACCTTTATAATTGAAATGGGGCAATGTTTGACGAAGATATGGCCATTTATTTCAAGGTAGACCCTATTTAATTCTTTCCATATATTTTCTGTTGATCAAAGAATATTCCTTAATATCTTTCTTAGATGAGTCGGAAGTCAAATTATTTTAATGCAGTTTTGTTTCAAAGATCAAGTGAATTCTAAAAACACCTTTATAATTGAAATGGGGCAATTTTAGACGAAGATATGGCCATTTATTTCAAGGTAGACCCTATTTAATGCTTTTCATATATTTTCTATTTATCGAAGAATATCCCTTAATATATTTCTTAGATGAGTCGGAAGTCAAATTATTTTAATGCAGTTTTGTTTTAAAAATCGAGTGAATTTTAAAAACACCTTTATAATTGAAATGGGGCAATTTTAGACGAAGATATGGCCATTTATTTCAAGGTTGACCCTATTTAATGTTTGGCTTATATTTTCTATTAATCGAAGAATATCCCTTAATATCTTTCTTAGGTGAGTCGGAAGTCAAATTATTTTAATGCAGTTTTGTTTCAAAGATCAAGTGAATTCTAAAAACACCTTTATAATTGAAATGGGGCAATTTTAGACGAAGATATGGCCATTTATTTCAAGGTTGACCCTATTTAATGTTTGGCTTATATTTTCTATTTATCGAAGAATATCCCTTAATATCTTTCTTAGATGAGTCGAAAGTCAAATTATTTTGATGCAGTTTTGTTCCAAAGATCGAGTGAATTCGAAAAACACCTTTATAATTGAAATGGGGCAATTTTTGACGAAGATATGGCCATTTATTTCAAGGTAGACCCTATTTAATGCTTTCCATATATTTTCTATTGATCGAAGAATATCCCTTAATATCTTTCTTAGATGAGCCGGAAAACAAATTATTTTAATGCAGTTTTGTTCCAAAGATTGAGTGAGTTCTAAAAACACCTTTATAATTGAAATGGGGCAATTTTTGACGAAGATATGGCCATTGATTTCAAGGTAGACCCTATTTAATGCTTTCCATATATTTTCTGTTGATCAAAGAATATCCCTTAATATCTTTCTTATATGAGTCGGAAATCAAATTATTTTAATGCAGTTTTGTTCCAAAGATCAAGTGAATTCTAAAAACACCTTTATAATTGAAATGGGGCAATTTAGACGAAGATATGGCCATTTATTTCAAGGTTGACCCTATTTAATGCTTTCCATATATTTTCTGTTGATCAAAGAATATCCCTTAATATCTTTCTTAGATAAGTCGGAAGTCAAATTATTTTAATGCAGTTTTGTTCCAAAGATCGAGTGAATTCTAAAAACACCTTTATAATTGAAATGGGGCAATTTTAGACGAAGATATGGCCATTTATTTCAAGGTAGACCCTATTTAATGCTTTTCATATATTTTCTATTTATCGAGGAATATCCCTTAATATCTTTCTTAGATGAGTCGGAAGTCAAATTATTTTGATGCAGTTTTGTTTCAAAGATTGAGGGAATTCTAAAAACACTTTTATAATTGAAATGGGGTAATTTTTGACGAAGATATGGCCATTTATTTCAAGGTAGACCCTATTTAATGCTTTCCATATATTTTCTGTTGATCGAAGAATATCCCTTAATATCTTTCTTAGATGAGTCGGAAGTCAAATTATTTTGATGCAGTTTTGTTCCAAAGATCGAGTGAATCCTAAAAACACCTTTATAATTGAATTGGGGCAATTTTATACGAAGATATGGCCATTTATTTCAAGGTAGACCCTATTTAATGCTTTCCATATAGTTTCTATTTATCGAAGAATATCCCTTAATATCTTTCTTAAATGAGTCGGAGATCAAAATATTTTAATGCAGTTTTTTTCCAAGGATCAAGTGAATTCTAAAAACACCTTTATAATTGAAATGGGGCAATTTTAGACGAAGATATGGCTATTTATTTCAAGGTTGACCCTATTTAATGTTTGGCTTATATTTTCTATTAATCGAAGAATATCCCTTAATATCTTTCTTAGATGAGTCGAAAGTCAAATTATTTTAATGCAGTTTTGTTCCAAAGATCAAGTGAATTCTAAAAACACCTTTATAATTGAAATGGGGCAATTTTTGACGAAGATATGGCCATTTATTTCAATGTAAACCCTCTTTAATGTTTGGCTTATATTTTCTATTTATCGAAGAATATCCCTTAATATCTTTCTTAGATGAGTCGGAAGTCAAATTATTTTAATGCAGTTTTGTTTCAAAGATTGAGGGAATTTTAAAAACACTTTTATAATTGAAATGGGGTAATTTTTGACGAAGATATGGCCATTTATTTCAAGGTAGACCCTATTTAATGCTTTCCATATATTTTCTGTTGATCGAAGAATATCCCTTAATATCTTTCTTAGATGAGTCGGAAGTCAAATTATTTTAATGCAGTTTTGTTCCAAAGATCGAGTGAATTCTACGAAACACCTTTATAATTGAAATGGGGCGATTTTTGACGGAGATATGGCCATTTATTTCAAGGTAGACCCTATTTAATGCTTTCCATATATTTTCTGTTGATCAAAGAATATCCCTTAATATCTTTCTTAGATGAGTCCAAAGTCAAATTATTTTGATGCAGTTTTGTTCCAAAGATCAAGTAAATTCTAAAAACACCTTTATAATTGAAATGGGGCAATTAAGACGAAGATATGGCCATTTATTTCAAGGTTGACCCTATTTAATGTTTGGCTTATATTTTCTATTAATCGAAGAATATCCCTTAATATCTTTCTTAGATGAGTCGCAAAACAAATTATTTTAATGCAGTTTTATTCCAAAGATTGAGTGAATTCTAAAAACACCTTTATAATTGAAATGCGGTAATTTTTGACGAAGATATGGCCATTTATTTCAAGGTAGACCCTATTTAATGCTTTCCATATATTTTCTGTTGATCAAAGAATATCCCTTAATATCTTTCTTAGATGAGTCGGAACTCAAATTATTTTAATGAAGTTTTGTTCCAAAGATCAAGTGAATTTTTAAAACATCTTTATAATTGAAATGCGGCAATTTTTGACGAAGATATGGCCATTTATTTCAAGGTTGACCCTATTTAATGTTTGGCTTATATTTTCTATTTATCGAAGAATATCCCTTAATATCTTTCTTAGATGAGTCGGAAGTCAAATTATTTTAATGCAGTTTTGTTCCAAAAATCGAGTGAATTCTAAAAACACCTTTATAATTGAAATGCGGCAATTTTTGACGAAGATATGGCCATTGATTTCAAGGTAGACCCTATTTAATGCTTTCCATATATTTTCTGTTGATCAAAGAATATCCCTTAATATCTTTCTTAGATGAGTCGGAAGTCAAATTATTTTAATGCAGTTTTGTTCCAAAGATTGAGTGAATCCTAAAAACACCTTTATAATTGAAATGGGGCAATTTTATACGAAGATATGGCCATTTATTTCAAGGTAGACCCTATTTAATGCTTTCCATATAGTTTCTATTTATCGAAGAATATCCCTTAATATCTTTCTTAGATGAGTCGGAAATCAAAATATTTTAATGCAGTTTTGTTCCAAGGATTGAGTGAACTCTAAAAACACCTTTATAATTGAAATGGGGCAATTTAAGACGAAGATATGGCTATTTATTTCAAGGTTGACCCTATTTAATGTTTGGCTTATATTTTCTATTAATCGAAGAATATCCCTTAATATCTTTCTTAGATGAGTCGAAAGTCAAATTATTGTAATGCAGTTTTGTTGCAAAGATCAAGTGAATTCTAAAAACACCTTTATAATGGTGGTGAAATGGGGCAATTTTTGACGAAGATATGGCCATTTATTTCAATGTAAACCCTCTTTAATGTTTGGCTTATATTTTCTATTTATCGAAGAATATCCCTTAATATCTTTCTTAGATGAGTCGGAAGTCAAATTATTTTAATGCAGTTTTGTTCCAAAGATCGAGTGAATTCTACGAAACACCTTTATAATTGAAATGGGGCGATTTTTGACGGAGATATGGCCATTTATTTCAAGGTAGACCCTATTTAATGCTTTCCATATATTTTCTGTTGATCAAAGAATATCCCTTAATATCTTTCTTAGATGAGTCCAAAGTGAAATTATTTTGATGCAATTTTGTTCCAAAGATCAAGTGAATTCTAAAAACACCTTTATAATTGAAATGGGGCAATTAAGACGAAGATATGGCCATTTATTTCAAGGTTGACCCTATTTAATGTTTGGCTTATATTTTCTATTTATCGAAGAATATCCCTTAATATCTTTCTTAGATGAGTCGGAAGTCAAATTATTTTAATGCAGTTTTGTTCCAAAGATCAAGTGAATTCTAAAAACACCTTTATAATTGAAATGGGCCAATTTTTGACAGAGATATGGCCATTTATTTCAAGGTAGACCCTATTTAATGCTTTTCATATATTTTCTGTTGATCAAAGAATATCCCTTAATATCTTTCTTAGATGAGTCGGAAGTCAAATTATTTTAATGCAGTTTTGTTTCAAAGATCAAGTGAATTCTAAAAATACCTTTATAATTGAAATGGGGCAATTTTAGACGAAGATATGGCCATTTATTTCAAGGTAGACCCCATTTAATGCTTTTCATGTATTTTCTATTTATCGAAGAATATCCCTTAATATCTTTCTTAGATGAGTCGGAAGTCAAATTATTTTAATGCAGTTTTGTTCCAAAGATCGAGTGAATTCTAAAAACACCTTTATAATTGAAATGGGGCAATTTTATACGAAGATATGGCCATTTATTTCAAGGTAGACCCTATTTAATGCTTTCCATATAGTTTCTATTTATCGAAGAATATCCCTTAATATCTTTCTTAGATGAGTCGGAAATCAAAATATTTTAATGCAGTTTTGTTCCAAGGATTGAGTGAATTCTAAAAACACCTTTATAATTGAAATGGGGCAATTTAAGACGAAGATATGGCTATTTATTTCAAGGTTGACCCTATTTAATGTATGGCTTATATTTTCTATTAATCGAAGAATATCCCTTAATATCTTTCTTAGATGAGTCGAAAGTCAAATTATTTTAATGCAGTTTTGTTTCAAAGATCAAGTGAATTCTAAAAACACCTTTATAATTGAAATGGGGCAATTTTTGACGAAAATATGGCCATTTATTTCAAGGTAGACCCTATTTAATGCTTTCCATATATTTTCTATTTATCGAAGAATATGCCTTAATATCTTTCTTAGATGAGTCGAAAGTCAAATTATTTTAATGCAGTTTTGTTCCACAGATCAAGTGAATTCTTAAAACACCTTTATAATTGAAATGCGGCAATTTTTGACGAAGATATGGCCATTTATTTCAAGGTTGACCCTATTTAATGTTTGGCTTATATTTTCTATTAATCGAAGAATATCCCTTAATATCTTTCTTAGATGAGTCGGAAGTCAAATTATTTTAATGCAGTTTTGTTCCAAAGATCAAGTGAATTCTAAAAACACCTTTATAATTGAAATGGGGCAATTTTTGACAGAGATATGGCCATTTATTTCAAGGTAGACCCTATTTAATGCTTTCCATATATTTTCTGTTGATCAAAGAATATCCCTTAATATCTTTCTTAGATGAGTCGGAAGTCAAATTATTTTAATGCAGTTTTGTTTCAAAGATCAAGTGAATTCTAAAAACACCTTTATAATTGAAATGGGGCAATTTTTGACGAAAATATGGCCATTTATTTCAAGGTAGACCCTATTTAATGCTTTCCATATATTTTCTATTTATCGAAGAATATGCCTTAATATCTTTCTTAGATGAGTCGAAAGTCAAATTATTTTAATGCAGTTTTGTTCCACAGATCAAGTGAATTCTTAAAACACCTTTATAATTGAAATGCGGCAATTTTTGACGAAGATATGGCCATTTATTTCAAGGTTGACCCTATTTAATGTTTGGCTTATATTTTCTATTAATCGAAGAATATCCCTTAATATCTTTCTTAGATGAGTCGGAAGTCAAATTATTTTAATGCAGTTTTGTTCCAAAGATCAAGTGAATTCTAAAAACACCTTTATAATTGAAATGGGGCAATTTTTGACAGAGATATGGCCATTTATTTCAAGGTAGACCCTATTTAATGCTTTCCATATATTTTCTGTTGATCAAAGAATATCCCTTAATATCTTTCTTAGATGAGTCGGAAGTCAAATTATTTTAATGCAGTTTTGTTTCAAAGATCAAGTGAATTCTAAAAACACCTTTATAATTGAAATGCGGCAATTTTTGACGAAGATATGGCCATTTATTTCAAGGTTGACCCTATTTAATGCTTTTCATATATTTTCTATTTATCGAAGAATATCCCTTAATATCTTTCTTAGATGAGTCGGAAGTCAAATTATTTTAATGCAGTTTTGTTCCAAAAATCGAGTGAATTCTAAAAACACCTTTATAATTGAAATGGGGCAATTTTAGACGAAGATATGGCCATTTATTTCAAGGTTGACCCTATTTAATGTTTGGCTTATATTTTCTATTAATCGAAGAATATCCCTTAATATCTTTCTTAGATGAGTCGGAAGTCAAATTATTTTAATGCAGTTTTGTTTCAAAGATCAAGCGAATTCTAAAAACACCTTTATAATTGAAATGGGGCAATTTTTGACGAAGATATGGCCATTTATCTCAAGGTTGACCCTATTTAAGGCTTTCCATATATTTTGTATTTATCGAAAGAATATCCCTTAATATCTTTCTCAGATGAGTCGGAAGTCAAATTATTTTAATGCAGTTTTGTTTCAAAGATAGAGTCAAATTCTACAAAACACCTTTATAATTGAAATGGGGCGATTTTTGACGGAGATATGGCCATTTATTTCAAGGTAGACCCTATTTAATGCTTTCCATATATTTTCTGTTGATCAAAGAATATCCCTTAATATCTTTCTTAGATGAGTCGAAAGTCAAATTATTTTAATGCAGTTTTGTTCCAAAGATCAAGTGAATTCTAAAAACACCTTTATAATTGAAATGCGGCAATTTTTGACGAAGATATAGCCATTTATTTCAAGGTAGACCCTATTTAATGCTTTCCATATATTTTCTGTTGATCAAAGAATATCCCTTAATATCTTTCTTAGATGAGTCGGAAGTCAAATTATTTTAATGCAGTTTTGTTCCAAAGATCAAGTGAATTCTTAAAACACCTTTATAATTGAAATGCGGCAATTTTTGACGAAGATATGGCCATTTATTTCAAGGTTGACCCTATTTAATGTTTGGCTTATATTTTCTGTTGATCAAAGAATATCCCTTAATATCTTTCTTAGATGAGTCGGAAGTCAAACTATTTTAATGCAGTTTTGTTCCAAAGATTAAGTGAATTCTAAAAACACCTTTATAATTAAAATGCGGCAATTTTTGATGAAGATATGGCCATTTATTTCAAGGTAGACCCTATTTAATGCTTTCCATATATTTTCTGTTGATCAAAGAATATCCCTTAATATCTTTCTTAGATGAGTCGGAAGTCAAATTATTTTAATGCAGTTTTGTTCCAAAGATCAAGTGAACTCTAAAAACACCTTTATAATTGAAATGCGGCAATTTTTGACGAAGATATGGCCATTTATTTCAAGGTAGACCCTATTTAATACTTTCCATATATTTTCTGTTGATCAAAGAATATCCCTTAATATCTTTCTTAGATGAGTCGGAAGTCAAATTATTTTAATGCAGTTTTGTTCCAAAGATCAAGTGAATTCTAAAAACACCTTTATAATTGAAATGGGGCAATTTTAGACGAAGATATGGCCATTTATTTCAAGGTTGACCCTATTTAATGCTTTTCATATATTTTCTATTTATCGAAGAATATCCCTTAATATCTTTCTTAGATGAGTCGGAAGTCAAATTATTTTAATGCAGTTTTGTTCCAAAAATCGAGTGAATTCTAAAAACACCTTTATAATTGAAATGGGGCAATTTTAGACGAAGATATGGCCATTTATTTCAAGGTTGACCCTATTTAATGTTTGGCTTATATTTTCTATTAATCGAAGAATATCCCTTAATATCTTTCTTAGATGAGTCGGAAGTCAAATTATTTTGATGCAGTTTTGTTTCAAAGATCAAGTGAATTCTAAAAACACCTTTATAATTGAAATGGGGCAATTTTTGACGAAGATATGGCCATTTATTTCAAGGTAGACCCTATTTAATGCTTTCCATATATTTTGTATTTATCGAAAGAATATCCCTTAATATCTTTCTCAGATGAGTCGGAAGTCAAATTATTTTAATGCAGTTTTGTTTCAAAGATAGAGTCAAATTCTACAAAACACCTTTATAATTGAAATGGGGCGATTTTTGACGGAGATATGGCCATTTATTTCAAGGTAGACCCTATTTAATGCTTTCCATATATTTTCTATTGATCAAAGAATATCCCTTAATATCTTTCTTAGATGAGTCGGAAGTCAAATTATTTTAATGCAGTTTTGTTCCAAAGATCAAGTGAATTCTTAAAACACCTTTATAATTGAAATGCGGCAATTTTTGACGAAGATATGGCCATTTATTTCAAGGTTGACCCTATTTAATGTTTGGCTTATATTTTCTGTTGATCAAAGAATATCCCTTAATATCTTTCTTAGATGAGTCGAAAGTCAAATTATTTTGATGCAGTTTTGTTCCAAAGATTGAGTGAATTCTAAAAACACCTTTATAATTAAAATGCGGCAATTAAAGACGAAGATATGGCCATTTATTTCAAGGTAGACCCTATTTAATGCTTTCCATATATTTTCTGTTGATCAAAGAATATCCCTTAATATCTTTCTTAGATGAGTCGGAAGTCAAATTATTTTAATGCAGTTTTGTTTCAAAGATTAAGCGAATTCTAAAAACACCTTTATAATTGAAATGGGGCAATTTTTGACAGAGATATGGCCATTTATTTCAAGGTAGACCCTATTTAATGCTTTCCATATATTTTCTGTTGATCAAAGAATATCCCTTAATATCTTTCTTAGATGAGTCGGAAGTCAAATTATTTTAATGCAGTTTTGTTTCAAAGATCAAGTGAATTCTAAAAACACCTTTATAATTGAAATGGGGCAATTTTAGACGAAGATATGGCCATTTATTTCAAGGTAGACCCTATTTAATGCTTTTCATATATTTTCTATTTATCGAAGAATATCCCTTAATATCTTTCTTAGATGAGTCGGAAGTCAAATTATTTTAATGCAGTTTTGTTCCAAAGATCAAGTGAATTCTAAAAACACCTTTATAATTGAAATGGTGCAATTTTAGACGAGGATATGGCCATTTATTTCAAGGTAGACCCTATTTAATGCTTTTCATATATTTTCTATTTATCGAAGAATATCCCTTAATATCTTTCTTAGATGAGTCGGAAGTCAAATTATTTTAATGCAGTTTTGTTTCAAAGATTGACTGAATTCTAAAAACACCTTTATAATTGAAATGCGGCAATTTTTGACGAAGATATGGCCATTTATTTCAAGGTAGACCCTATTTAATGCTTTCCATATATTTTCTGTTGATCAAAGAATATCCCTTAATATCTTTCTTAGATGAGTCGGAAGTCAAATTATTTTAATGCAGTTTTGTTCCAAAGATCAAGTGAATTCTTAAAACACCTTTATAATTAAAATGGGGCAATTTTTGACGAAGATATGGCCATTTATTTCAAGGTTGACCCTATTTAATGTTTGGCTTATATTTTCTGTTGATCAAAGAATATCCCTTAATATCTTTCTTAGATGAGTCGGAAGTCAAATTATTTTAATGCAGTTTTGTTCCAAAGATTGAGTGAATTCTAAAAACACCTTTATAATTGAAATGCGGCAATTTTTGACGTAGATATGGCCATTTATTTCAAGGTAGACCCTATTTAATGCTTTCCATATATTTTCTGTTGATCAAAGAATATCCCTTAATATCTTTCTTAGATGAGTCGGAAGTCAAATTATTTTAATGCAGTTTTGTTTCAAAGATCAAGTGAATTCTAAAAACACCTTTATAATTGAAATGCGGCAATTTTTGACGAAGATATGGCCATTTATTTCAAGGTTGACCCTATTTAATGTTTGGCTTATATTTTCTGTTGATCAAAGAATATCCCTTAATATCTTTCTTAGATGAGTCGGAAGTCAAATTATTTTAATGCAGTTTTGTTCCAAAGATTAAGCGAATTCTAAAAACACCTTTATAATTAAAATGCGGCAATTTTTGACGAAGATATGGCCATTTATTTCAAGGTAGACCCTATTTAATGCTTTCCATATATTTTCTGTTGATCAAAGAATATCCCTTAATATCTTTCTTAGATGAGTCGGAAGTCAAATTATTTTAATGCAGTTTTGTTCCAAAGATCATGTGAATTCTAAAAACATCTTTATAATTGAAATGGGGCAATTTTTGACAGAGATATGGCCATTTATTTCAAGGTAGACCCTATTTAATGCTTTCCATATATTTTCTGTTGATCAAAGAATATCCCTTAATATCTTTCTTAGATGAGTCGGAAGTCAAATTATTTTAATGCAGTTTTGTTTCAAAGATCAAGTGAATTCTAAAAACACGTTTATAATTGAAATGGGGCTATTTTAGACGAAGATATGGCCATTTATTTCAAGGTAGACCCTATTTAATGCTTTCCATATATTTTCTATTTATCGAAGAATATCCCTTAATATCTTTCTTAGATGAGTCGGAAGTCAAATTATTTTAATGCAGTTTTGTTCCAAAAATCGAGTGAATTCTAAAAACACCTTTATAATTGAAATGGGGCAATTTTAGACGAAGATATGGCCATTTATTTCAAGGTAGACCCTATTTAATGCTTTCCATATATTTTCTATTTATCGAAGAATATCCCTTAATATCTTTCTTAGATGAGTCGGAAGTCAAATTATTTTAATGCAGTTTTGTTCCAAAGATTGAGTGAATTCTAAAAACACCTTTATAATTGAAATGCGGCAATTTTTGACGAAGATATGGCCATTTATTTCAAGGTAGACCCTATTTAATACTTTCCATATATTTTCTATTTATCGAAGAATATCCCTTAATATCTTTCTTAGATGAGTCGGAAGTCAAATTATTTAAATGCAGTTTTGTTCCAAAGATCCAGTGAATTCTTAAAACACCTTTATAATTGAAATGGGGCAATTTTTGACGAAGATATGGCCATTTATTTCAAGGTTGAGCCTATTTAATGTTTGGCTTATATTTTCTGTTATTCAAAGAATATCCCTTAATATCTTTCTTAGATGAGTCGGAAGTCAAACTATTTTAATGCAGTTTTGTTCCAAAGATTGAGTGAATTCTAAAAACACCTTTATAATTGAAATGCGGCAATTTTTGACGAAGATATGGCCATTTATTTCAAGGTAGACCCTATTTAATGCTTTCCATATATTTTCTGTTGATCAAAGAATATCCCTTAATATCTTTCTTAGATGAGTCGGAAGTCAAATTATTTTAATGCAGTTTTGTTTCAAAAATCGAGTGAATTCTAAAAACACCTTTATAATTGAAATGGGGCAATTTTTGACAGAGATATGGCCATTTATTTCAAGGTAGACCCTATTTAATGCTTTCCATATATTTTCTGTTGATCAAAGAATATCCCTTAATATCTTTCTTAGATGAGTCGGAAGTCAAATTATTTTAATGCAGTTTTATTCCAAAGATTGAGTGAATTCTAAAAACACCTTTATAATTGAAATGGGGCAATTTTTGACGAAGATATGGCCATTTATTTCAAGGTTGACCCAATTTAATGCTTTCCATATATTTTCTATTTATCGAAGAATATCCCTTAATATCTTTCTTAGATGAGTCGGAAGTCAAATTATTTTAATGCAGTTTTGTTCCAAAGATTGAGTGAATTCTAAAAACACTTTTATAATTGAAATGGAGTAATTTTTGATGAAGATATGGCCATTTATTTCAAGGTAGACCCTATTTAATGTTTGGCTTATATTTTCTATTAATCGAAGAATATCCCTTAATATCTTTCTTAGATGAGTCGGAAATCAAAATATTTTAATGCAGTTTTGTTCCAAAGATCAAGTGAATTCTAGAAACACCTTTATAATTGAAATGGGGCAATTTTTGACGAAGATATGGCCATTTATTTCAAGGTAAACCCTCTTTAATGTTTGGCTTATATTTTCTATTTATCGAAGAATATCCCTTAATATCTTTCTTAGATGAGTCGGAAGTCAAATTATTTTAATGCAGTTTTGTTCCAAAGATCGAGTCAATTCTACAAAACACCTTTATAATTGAAATGGGGCGATTTTTGACGGAGATATGACCATTTATTTCAAGGTAGACATTATTTAATGCTTTCCATATATTTTCTGTTGATCAAAGAATATCCCTTAATATCTTTCTTAGATGAGTCGGAAATCAAAATATTTTAAATCAGTTTTGTTCCAAGGATTAAGTGAATTCTAAAATTACCTTTATAATTGAAATGTGGCAATTTAAGACGAAGATATGGCCATTTATTTCAAGGTTGACCCTATTTAATGTTTGGCTTATATTTTCTATTAATCGAAGAATATCCCTTAATATCTTTCTTAGATGAGTCGGAAATCAAAATATTTTAATGCAGTTTTGTTCCAAAGATCAAGTGAATTCTAAAAACACCTTTATAATTGAAATGGGGCAATTTTTGACGAAGATATGGCCATTTATTTCAAGGTAAACCCTCTTTAATGTTTGGCTTATATTTTCTATTTATCGAAGAATATCCCTTAATATCTTTCTTAGATGAGTCGGAAGTCAAATTATTTTAATGCAGTTTTGTTTCAAAGATTGAGTGAATTCTAAAAACACCTTTATAATTGAAATGCGGCAATTTTTGACGAAGATATGGCCATTTATTTCAAGGTAGACCCTATTTAATGCTTTCCATATATTTTCTATTTATCGAAGAATATCCCTTAATATCTTTCTTAGATGAGTCGGAAGTCAAATTATTTTAATGCAGTTTTGTTTCAAAGATCAAGTGAATTCTAAAAACACCTTTATAATTGAAATGGGGCAATTTTTGACGAAGATATGGCCATTTATTTCAAGGAAAACCCTCTTTAATGTTTGGCTTATATTTTCTATTTATCGAAGAATATCCCTTAATATCTTTCTTAGATGAGTCGGAAGTCAAATTATTTTAATGCAGTTTTGTTCCAAGGATTGAGTGAATTCTAAAATTACCTTTATAATTGAAATGGGGCAATTTAAGACGAAGATATGGCCATTTATTTCAAGGTTGACCCTATTTAATGTTTGGCTTATATTTTCTATTAATCGAAGAATATCCCTTAATATCTTTCTTAGATGAGTCGGAAATCAAAATATTTTAATGCAGTTTTGTTCCAAAGATTGAGTGAATTCTAAAAACACCTTTATAATTGAAATGCGGCAATTTCTGACGAAGATATGGCCATTTATTTCAAGGTAGACCCTATTTAATGCTTTCCATATATTTTCTGTTGATCAAAGAATATCCCTTAATATCTTTCTTAGATGAGTCGGAAGTCAAATTATTTTAATGCAGTTTTGTTCCAAAGATCAAGTGAATTCTAAAAACACCTTTATAATTGAAATGGGGCAATTTTTGACAGAGATATGGCCATTTATTTCAAGGTAGACCCTATTTAATGCTTTCCATATATTTTCTGTTGATCAAAGAATATCCCTTAATATCTTTCTTAGATGAGTCGGAAGTCAAATTATTTTAATGCAGTTTTATTCCAAAGATTGAGTGAATTCTAAAAACACCCTTATAATTGAAAAGCGGCAATTTTTGACGAAGATATGGCCATTTATTTCAAGGTAGACCCTATTTAATGCTTTCCATATATTTTCTATTTATCGAAGAATATCCCTTAATATCTTTCTTAGATGAGTCGGAAGTCAAATTATTTTAATGCAGTTTTGTTCCAAAGATTGAGTGAATTCTAAAAACACTTTTATAATTGAAATGGAGTAATTTTTGATGAAGATATGGCCATTTATTTCAAGGTAGACCCTATTTAATGTTTGGCTTATATTTTCTATTAATCGAAGAATATCCCTTAATATCTTTCTTAGATGAGTCGGAAATCAAAATATTTTAATGCAGTTTTGTTCCAAAGATCAAGTGAATTCTAGAAACACCTTTATAATTGAAATGGGGCAATTTTTGACGAAGATATGGCCATTTATTTCAAGGTAAACCCTCTTTAATGTTTGGCTTATATTTTCTATTTATCGAAGAATATCCCTTAATATCTTTCTTAGATGAGTCGGAAGTCAAATTATTTTAATGCAGTTTTGTTCCAAAGATCGAGTCAATTCTACAAAACACCTTTATAATTGAAATGGGGCGATTTTTGATGGAGATATGACCATTTATTTCAAGGTAGACATTATTTAATGCTTTCCATATATTTTCTGTTGATCAAAGAATATCCCTTAATATCTTTCTTAGATGAGTCGGAAATCAAAATATTTTAATGCAGTTTTGTTCCAAGGATTGAGTGAATTCTAAAATTACCTTTATAATTGAAATGGGGCAATTTTAGACGAAGATATGGCCATTTATTTCAAGGTTGACCCTATTTAATGTTTGGCTTATATTTTCTATTAATCGAAGAATATCCCTTAATATCTTTCTTGGATGAGTCGGAAATCAAAATATTTTAATGCAGTTTTGTTCCAAGGATTGAGTGAATTCTAAAATTACCTTTATAATTGAAATGGGGCAATTTAAGACGAAGATATGGCTATTTATTTCAAGGTTGACCCTATTTAATGTTTTGCTTATATTTTCTATTAATCGAAGAATATCCCTTAATATCTTTCTTAGATGAGTCGGAAATCAAAATATTTTAATGCAGTTTTGTTCCAAAGATCAAGTGAATTCTAAAAACACCTTTATAATTGAAATGGGGCAATTTTTGACGAAGATATGGCCATTTATTTCAAGGTAAACCCTCTTTAATGTTTGATTTTATATTTTCTATTTATCGAAGAATATCCCTTAATATCTTTCTTAGATGAGTCGGAAGTCAAATTATTTTAATGCAGTTTTGTTCCAAAGATCGAGTCAATTCTACGAAACACCTTTATAATTGAAATGGGGCGATTTTTGACGGAGATATGACCATTTATTTCAAGGTAGACCCTATTTAATGCTTTCCATATATTTTCTGTTGATCAAAGAATATCCCTTAATATCTTTCTTAGATGAGTCGAAAGTCAAATTATTTTAATGCAGTT
Organism: Drosophila grimshawi; assembly: GCF_018153295.1. Classification (NCBI taxonomy): domain Eukaryota; kingdom Metazoa; phylum Arthropoda; class Insecta; order Diptera; family Drosophilidae; genus Drosophila; species Drosophila grimshawi. Next base: position 56,712 of record NW_025063093.1, read on the forward strand.
TTGTTCCAAAGATCAAGTGAATTCTAAAAACACCTTTATAATTGAAATGGGGCAATTAAGACGAAGATATGGCTATTTATTTCAAGGTTGACCCTATTTAATGTTTGGCTTATATTTTCTATTAATCGAAGAATATCCCTTAATATCTTTCTTAGATGAGTCGGAAATCAAAATATTTTAATGCAGTTTTGTTCCAAAGATCAAGTGAATTCTAAAAACACCTTTATAATTGAAATGGGGCAATTTTTGACGAAGATATGGCCATTTATTTCAAGGTAAACCCTCTTTAATGTTTGGCTTATATTTTCTATTTATCGAAGAATATCCCTTAATATCTTTCTTAGATGAGTCGGAAGTCAAATTATTTTAATGCAGTTTTGTTCCAAAGATTGAGTGAATTCTAAAAGCACCTTTATAATTGAAATGCGGCAATTTTTGACGAAGATATGGCCATTTATTTCAAGGTAGACCCTATTTAATGCTTTCCATATATTTTCTATTTATCGAAGAATATCCCTTAATATCTTTCTTAGATGAGTCGGAAGTCAAATTATTTTAATGCAGTTTTGTTTCAAAGATCAAGTGAATTCTAAAAACACCTTTATAATTGAAATGGGGCAATTTTTGACGAAGATATGGCCATTTATTTCAAGGAAAACCCTCTTTAATGTTTGGCTTATATTTTCTATTTATCGAAGAATATCCCTTAATATCTTTCTTAGATGAGTCGGAAATCAAAATATTTTAATGCAGTTTTGTTCCAAGGATTGAGTGAGTTCTAAAATTACCTTTATAATTGAAATGGGGCAATTTAAGACGAAGATATGGCTATTTATTTCAAGGTTGACCCTATTTAATGTTTGGCTTATATTTTCTATTAATCGAAGAATATCCCTTAATATCTTTCTTAGATGAGTCGGAAATCAAAATATTTTAATGCAGTTTTGTTCCAAAGATCAAGTGAATTCTAAAAACACCTTTATAATTGAAATGCGGCAATTTTTGACGAAGATATGGCCATTTATTTCAAGGTAGACCCTATTTAATGCTTTCCATATATTTTCTATTTATCGAAGAATATCCCTTAATATCTTTCTTAGATGAGTCGGAAGTCAAATTATTTTAATGCAGTTTTGTTTCAAAGATCAAGTGAATTCTAAAAACACCTTTATAATTGAAATGGGGCAATTAAAGACGAAGATATGGCCATTTATTTCAAGGTAAACCCTATTTAATGCTTTCCATATATTTTCCATTGATCGAAGAATATCCCTTAATATCTTTCTTAGATGAGTCGGAAAACAAATTATTTTAATGCAGTTTTATTTCAAAGATCGAGCGAATTCTAAAAACACCTTTATAATTGAAATGGGGCAATTTTTGACGAAGATATGGCCATTTATTTCAAGGAAAACCCTCTTTAATGTTTGGCTTATATTTTCTATTTATCGAAGAATATCCCTTAATATCTTTCTTAGATGAGTCGGAAGTCAAATTATTTTAATGCAGTTTTGTTTCAAAGATCAAGTGAATTCTAAAAACACCTTTATAATTGAAATGCGGCAATTTTTGACGAAGATATGGCCATTTATTTCAAGGTAAACCCTCTTTAATGTTTGGCTTATATTTTCTATTTATCGAAGAATATCCCTTAATATCTTTCTTAGATGAGTCGGAAGTCAAATTATTTTAATGCAGTTTTGTTCCAAAGATCGAGTCAATTCTACAAAACACCTTTATAATTGAAATGGGGCGATTTTTGACGGCGATATGACCATTAATTTCAAGGTAGACCCTATTTAATGCTTTCCATATATTTTCTATTTATCGAATATCCCTTAATATCTTTCTTAGATGAGTCGAAAGTCAAATTATTTTAATGCAGTTTTGTTCCAAAGATCAAGTGAATTCTAAAAACACCTTTATAATTGAAATGGGGCAATTAAGACGAAGATATGGCCATTTATTTCAAGGTTGACCCTATTTAATGTTTGGCTTATATTTTCTATTAATCGAAGAATATCCCTTAATATCTTTCTTAGATGAGTCGCAAAACAAATTATTTTAATGCAGTTTTGTTCCAAAGATCGAGTGAATTCTAAAAACACCTTTATAATTGAAATGGGGCAATTTTTGACGAAGATATGGCCATTTATTTCAAGGTAGACCCTATTTAATGTTTGGCTTATATTTTCTATTTATCGAAGAATATCCCTTAATATCTTTCTTAGATGAGTCGGAAGTCAAATTATTTTGATGCAGTTTTGTTTCAAAGATCAAGTGAATTCTAAAAACACCTTTATAATTGAAATGGGGCAATTTTTGACGAAGATATGGCCATTTATTTCAAGGTTGACCCTATTTAATGCTTTCCATATATTTTCTATTTATCGAAGAATATCCCTTAATATCTTTCTTAGATGAGTCGGAAGTCAAATTATTTTGATGCAGTTTTGTTCCAAGGATTGGGTGAATTCTAAAATTACCTTTATAATTGAAATGGGGCAATTTAAGACGAAGATATGGCTATTTTTTTCAAGGTTGACCCTATTTAATGTTTGGCTTATATTTTCTATTAATCGAAGAATATCCCTTAATATCTTTCTTAGATGAGTCGGAAATCAAAATATTTTAATGCAGTTTTGTTCCAAAGATCAAGTAAATTCTAAAAACACCTTTATAACTGAAACGGGGCAATTTTTGACGAAGATATGGCCATTTATTTCAAGGTTGACCCTATTTAATGTTTGGCTTATATTTTCTATTAATCGAAGAATATCCCTTAATATCTTTCTTAGATGAGTCGAAAGTCAAATTATTTTAATGCAGTTTTGTTCCAAAGATCAAGTGAATTCTAAAAACACCTTTATAATTGAAATGGGGCAATTAAGACGAAGATATGGCCATTTATTTCAAGGTTGACCCTATTTAATGTTTGGCTTATATTTTCTATTAATCGAAGAATATCCCTTAATATCTTTCTTAGATGAGTCGCAAAACAAATTATTTTAATGCAGTTTTGTTCCAAAGATTGAGTGAATTCTAAAAACACCTTTATAATTGAAATGCGGCAATTTTTGACGAAGATATGGCCATTTATTTCAAGGTAGACCCTATTTAATGCTTTCCCATATATTTTCTGTTGATCAAAAGAATATCCCTTTAATATCTTTCTTAGATGAGTCGGAAGTCAAATTAAATTTAATGCAGTTTTGTTCCAAAGATCGAGTGAATTCTAAAAACACCTTTATAATTGAAATGCGGCATTTTTTGACGGAGATATGGCCATTTATTTCAAGGTTGACCCTATTTAATGTTTGGCTTATATTTTCTATTTATCGAAGAATATCCCTTAATATCTTTCTTAGATGAGTCGGAAGTCAAATTATTTTAATGCAGTTTTGTTCCAAAGATCGAGTCAATTCTAAAAACACCTTTATAATTGAAACGGGGCAATTTTTGACGAAGATATGGCCATTTATTTCAAGGTAGACCCTATTTAATGCTTTCCATATATTTTCTATTTATCGAAGAATATCCCTTAATATCTTTCTTAGATGAGTCGGAAGTCAAATTATTTTAATGCAGTTTTGTTTCAAAGATCAAGTGAATTCTAAAAACACCTTTATAATTGAAATGGGGCAATTTTTGACGAAGATATGGCCATTTATTTCAAGGAAAACCCTCTTTAATGTTTGGCTTATATTTTCTATTTATCGAAGAATATCCCTTAATATCTTTCTTAGATGAGTCGGAAATCAAAATAATTTAATGCAGTTTTGTTCCAAGGATTGAGTGAATTCTAAAATTACCTTTATAATTGAAATGGGGCAATTTAAGACGAAGATATGGCTATTTATTTCAAGGTTGACCCTATTTAATGTTTTGCTTATATTTTCTATTAATCGAAGAATATCCCTTAATATCTTTCTTAGATGAGTCGGAAATCAAAATATTTTAATGCAGTTTTGTTCCAAAGATCAAGTGAATTCTAAAAACACCTTTATAATTGAAATGCGGCAATTTTTGACGAAGATATGGCCATTTATTTCAAGGTAGACCCTATTTAATGCTTTCCATATATTTTCTATTTATCGAAGAATATCCCTTAATATCTTTCTTAGATGAGTCGGAAGTCAAATTATTTTAATGCAGTTTTGTTTCAAAGATCAAGTGAATTCTAAAAACACCTTTATAATTGAAATGGGGCAATTAAAGACGAAGATATGGCCATTTATTTCAAGGTAAACCCTATTTAATGCTTTCCATATATTTTCCATTGATCGAAGAATATCCCTTAATATCTTTCTTAGATGAGTCGGAAGTCAAATTATTTTAATGCAGTTTTGTTCCAAAGATCAAGTGAATTCTTAAAACACCTTTATAATTGAAATGGGGCAATTTTTGACGAAGATATGGCCATTTATTTAAAGGTTGACCCTATTTAATGTTTGGCTTATATTTTCTATTTATCGGAGAATATCCCATAATATCTTTCTTAGATGAGTCGGAAGTCAAATTGTTTTAATGCAGTTTAGTTCCAAAGATCAAGTGAATTCTAAAAACACCTTTATAATTGAAATGCGGCAATTTTTGACGAAGATATGGCCATTTATTTCAAGGTAGACCCTATTTAATGCTTTCCATATATTTTCTATTTATCGAAGAATATCCCTTAATATCTTTCTTAGATGAGTCGGAAGTCAAATTATTTTAATGCAGTTTTGTTTCGAAGATCAAGTGAATTCTAAAAACACTTTTATAATTGAAATGGGGGAATGATTGACGAAGATATGGCCATTTATTTCAAGGTAAACCCTCTTTAATGTTTGGCTTATATTTTCTATTTATCGAAGAATATCCCTTAATATCTTTCTTAGATGAGTCGGAAGTCAAATTATTTTAATGCAGTTTTGTTCCAAAGATCGAGTCAATTCTACAAAACACCTTTATAATTGAAATGGGGCGATTTTTGACGGCGATATGACCATTTATTTCAAGGTAGACCCTATTTAATGCTTTCCATATATTTTCTGTTGATCAAAGAATATCCCTTAATATCTTTCTTAGATGAGTCGAAAGTCAAATTATTTTAATGCAGTTTTGTTCCAAAGATCAAGTGAATTCTAAAAACACCTTTATAATTGAAATGGGGCAATTAAGACGAAGATATGGCCATTTATTTCAAGGTTGACCCTATTTAATGTTTGGCTTATATTTTCTATTTATCGAAGAATATCCCTTAATATCTTTCTTAGATGAGTCGCAAAACAAATTATTTTAATGCAGTTTTGTTCCAAAGATCAAGTGAATTCTTAAAACACCTTTATAATTGAAATGCGGCAATTTTTGACGAAGATATGGCCATTTATTTCAAGGTTGACCCTATTTAATGTTTGGCTTATATTTTCTATTAATCGAAGAATATCCCTTAATATCTTTCTTAGATGAGTCGGAAGTCAAATTATTTTGATGCAGTTTTGTTTCAAAGATCAAGTGAATTCCAAAAACACCTTTATAATTGAAATGGGGCAATTTTTGACGAAGATATGGCCATTTATTTCAAGGTTGACCCTATTTAATGCTTTCCATATATTTTCTATTTATCGAAGAATATCCCTTAATATCTTTCTTAGATGAGTCGGAAGTCAAATTATTTTGATGCAGTTTTGTTCCAAGGATTGGGTGAATTCTAAAATTACCTTTATAATTGAAATGGGGCAATTTAAGACGAAGATATGGCTATTTTTTTCAAGGTTGACCCTATTTAATGTTTGGCTTATATTTTCTATTAATCGAAGAATATCCCTTAATATCTTTCTTAGATGAGTCGGAAATCAAAATATTTTAATGCAGTTTTGTTCCAAAGATCAAGTGAATTCTAAAAACACCTTTATAATTGAAACGGGGCAATTTTTGACGAAGATATGGCCATTTATTTCAAGGTTGACCCTATTTAATGTTTGGCTTATATTTTCTATTAATCGAAGAATATCCCTTAATATCTTTCTTAGATGAGTCGAAAGTCAAATTATTTTAATGCAGTTTTGTTCCAAAGATCAAGTGAATTCTAAAAACACCTTTATAATTGAAATGGGGCAATTTAGACGAGATATGGCCATTTATTTCAAGGTTGACCCTATTTAATGTTTGGCTTATATTTTCTATTAATCGAAGAATATCCCTTAATATCTTTCTTAGATGAGTCGCAAAACAAATTATTTTAATGCAGTTTTGTTCCAAAGATCAAGTGAATTCTTAAAACACCTTTATAATTGAAATGCGGCAATTTTTGACGAAGATATGGCCATTTATTTCAAGGTTGACCCTATTTAATGTTTGGCTTATATTTTCTATTTATCGAAGAATATCCCTTAATATCTTTCTTAGATGAGTCGGAAGTCAAATTATTTTAATGCAGTTTTGTTTCAAAGATTAAGTGAATTCTAAAAACACCTTTATAATTGAAATGGGGCAATTTTTGACGAAGATATGGCCATTTATTTCAAGGTAGACCCTATTTAATGTTTGGCTTATATTTTCTATTTATCGAAGAATATCCCTTAATATCTTTCTTAGATGAGTCGGAAGTCAAATTATTTTAATGCAGTTTTGTTCCAAAGATCAAGTGAATTCTAAAAACACCTTTATAATTGAAATGGGGTAATTTTAGACGAAGATATGGCCATTTATTTCAAGGTTGACCCTATTTAATGTTTGGCTTATATTTTCTATTTATCGAAGAATATCCCTTAATATCTTTCTTAGATGAGTCGGAAGTCAAATTATTTTAATGCAGTTTTGTTCCAAAGATCAAGTGAATTCTAAAAACACCTTTATAATTGAAACGGGGCAATTTTTGACGAAGATATGGCCATTTATTTCAAGGTTGACCCTATTTAATGTTTGGCTTATATTTTCTATTAATCGAAGAATATCCCTTAATATCTTTCTTAGATGAGTCGGAAGTCAAATTATTTTGATGCAGTTTTGTTTCAAAGATCAAGTGAATTCCAAAAACACCTTTATAATTGAAATGGGGCAATTTTTGACGAAGATATGGCCATTTATTTCAAGGTTGACCTTATTTAATGCTTTCCATATATTTTCTATTTATCGAAGAATATCCCTTAATATCTTTCTTAGATGAGTCGGAAGTCAAATTATTTTGATGCAGTTTTGTTCCAAGGATTGAGTGAATTCTAAAATTACCTTTATAATTGAAATGGGGCAATTTAAGACGAAGATATGGCTATTTATTTCAAGGTTGACCCTATTTAATGTTTGGCTTATATTTTCTATTAATCGAAGAATATCCCTTAATATCTTTATTAGATGAGTCGGAAATCAAAATATTTTAATGCAGTTTTGTTCCAAAGATCAAGTGAATTCTAAAAACACCTTTATAATTGAAACGGGGCAATTTTTGACGAAGATATGGCCATTTATTTCAAGGTTGACCCTATTTAATGTTTGGCTTATATTTTCTATTAATCGAAGAATATCCCTTAATATCTTTCTTAGATGAGTCGGAAGTCAAATTATTTTGATGCAGTTTTGTTTCAAAGATCAAGTGAATTCTAAAAACACCTTTATAATTGAAATGGGGCAATTTTTGACGAAGATATGGCCATTTATTTCAAGGTAGACCCTATTTAATGCTTTCCATATAGTTTCTATTTATCGAAGAATATCCCTTAATATCTTTCTTAGATGAGTCGGAAGTCAAATTATTTTAATGCAGTTTTGTTCCAAAAATCGAGTGAATTCTAAAAACACCTTTATAATTGAAATGGGGCAATTTTAGACGAAGATATGGCCATTTATTTCAAGGTTGACCCTATTTAATGTTTGGCTTATATTTTCTATTAATTGAAGAATATCCCTTAATATCTTTCTTAGATGAGTCGGAAATCAAAATATTTTAATGCAGTTTTGTTCCAAGGATTAAGTGAATTCTAAAAACACCTTTATAATTGAAATGGGGCAATTAAAGACGAAGATATGGCCATTTATTTCAAGGTTGACCCTATTTAATGCTTTCCATATATTTTCTATTTATCGAAGAATATCCCTTAATATCTTTCTTAGATGAGCCGGAAGTCAAAATATTTTAATGCAGTTTTGTTCCAAAGATTGAGTGAATTCTAAAAACACCTTTATAATTGAAATGCGGCAATTTTTGACGAAGATATGGCCATTTATTTCAAGGTAGACCCTATTTAATGTTTGGCTTATATTTTCTATTAATCGAAGAATATCCCTTAATATCTTTCTTAGATGAGTCGGAAGTCAAATTATTTTGATGCAGTTTTGTTTCAAAGATCAAGTGAATTCTAAAAACACCTTTATAATTGAAATGGGGCAATTTTTGACGAAGATATGGCCATTTATTTCAAGGTAGACCCTATTTAATGCTTTCCATATAGTTTCTATTTATCGAAGAATATCCCTTAATATCTTTCTTAGATGAGTCGGAAGTCAAATTATTTTAATGCAGTTTTGTTCCAAAAATCGAGTGAATTCTAAAAACACCTTTATAATTGAAATGGGGCAATTTTAGACGAAGATATGGCCATTTATTTCAAGGTTGACCCTATTTAATGTTTGGCTTATATTTTCTATTAATCGAAGAATATCCCTTAATATCTTTCTTGGATGAGTCGGAAATCAAAATATTTTAATGCAGTTTTGTTCCAAGGATTGAGTGAATTCTAAAAACACCTTTATAATTGAAATGGGGCAATTTTTGACGAAGATATGGCCATTTATTTCAAGGTTGACCCTATTTAATGCTTTCCATATATTTTCTATTTATCGAAGAATATCCCTTAATATCTTTCTTAGATGAGTCGGAAGTCAAATTATTTTAATGCAGTTTTGTTCCAAAGATCGAGTCAATTCTACAAAACACCTTTATAATTGAAATGGGGCGATTTTTGACGGAGATATGGCCATTTATTTCAAGGTAGACCCTATTTAATGTTTTCCATATATTTTCTGTTGATCAAAGAATATCCCTTAATATCTTTCTTAGATGAGTCGAAAGTCAAATTATTTTAATGCAGTTTTGTTCCAAAGATCAAGTGAATTCTAAAAACACCTTTATAATTGAAATGGGGCAATTAAGACGAAGATATGGCCATTTATTTCAAGGTTGACCCTATTTAATGTTTGGCTTATATTTTCTATTAATCGAAGAATATACCTTAATATCTTTCTTAGATGAGTCGCAAAACAAATTATTTTAATGCAGTTTTGTTCCAAAGATTGAGTGAATTCTAAAAACATCTTTATAATTGAAATGCGGCAATTTTTGACGAAGATATGGCCATTTATTTCAAGGTAGACCCTATTTAATGCTTTCCATATATTTTCTATTTATCGAAGAATATCCCTTAATATCTTTCTTAGATGAGTCGGAAGTCAAATTATTTTAATGCAGTTTTGTTTCAAAGATCAAGTGAATTCTAAGAACACCTTTATAATTGAAATGGGGCAATTTTAGACGAAGATATGGCCATTTATTTCAAGGTAGACCCTATTTACTGCTTTCCATATATTTTCTGTTGATCGAAGAATATCCCTTAATATCTTTCTTAGATGAGTCGGAAGTCAAATTATTGTAATGCAGTTTTGTTCCAAAGATCAAGTGCATTCTAAAAACACCTTTATAATTGAAATGGGGCAATGAAGACGAAGATATGGCCATTTATTTCAAGGTTGACCCTATTTAATGTTTGGCTTATATTTTCTATTAATCGAAGAATGTACCTTAATATCTTTCTTAGATGAGTCGGAAGTCAAATTATTTTGATGCAGTTTTGTTCCAAAGATTGAGTGAATTCTAAAAAGACTTTTATAATTGAAAGGGGGTAATTTTTGATGAAGATATGGCCATTTATTTCAAGGTAGACCCTATTTACTGCTTTCCATATATTTTCTGTTGATCGAAGAATATCCCTTAATATCTTTCTTAGATGAGTCGGAAGTCAAATTATTTTAATGCAGTTTTGTTCCAAAGATCGAGTGAATCCTAAAAACACCTTTATAATTGAAATGGGGCAATTTTATACGAAGATATGGCCATTTATTTCAAGGTAGACCCTATTTAATGCTTTCCATATAGTTTCTATTTATCGAAGAATATCCCTTAATATCTTTCTTAGATGAGTCGGAAATCAAAGTATTTTAATGCAGTTTTGTTCCAAGGATTGAGTGAATTCTAAAAACACCTTTATAATTGAAATGGGGCAATTTAAGACGAAGATATGGCTATTTATTTCAAGGTTGACCCTATTTAATGTTTGGCTTATATTTTCTATTAATCGAAGAATATCCCTTAATATCTTTCTTAGATGAGTCGAAAGTCAAATTATTTTAATGCAGTTTTGTTCCAAAGATCGAGTGAATTCTAAAAACACCTTTATAATTGAAATGGGGCAATTTTATACGAAGATATGGCCATTTATTTCAAGGTAGACCCTATTTAATGCTTTCCATATAGTTTCTATTTATCGAAGAATATCCCTTAATATCTTTCTTAGATGAGTCGGAAATCAAAATATTTTAATGCAGTTTTGTTCCAAGGATTGAGTGAATTCTAAAAACACCTTTATAATTGAAATGGGGCAATTTTAGACGAAGATATGGCTATTTATTTCAAGGTTGACCCTATTTAATGTTTGGCTTATATTTTCTATTAATCGAAGAATATCCCTTAATATCTTTCTTAGATGAGTCGAAAGTCAAATTATTTTAATGCAGTTTTGTTCCAAAGATCAAGTGAATTCTAAAAAAAACCTTTATAATTGAAATGGGGCAATTTTATACGAAGATATGGCCATTTATTTCAAGGTAGACCCTATTTAATGCTTTCCATATAGTTTCTATTTATCGAAGAATATCCCTTAATATCTTTCTTAGATGAGTCGGAAATCAAAATATTTTAATGCAGTTTTGTTCCAAGGATTGAGTGAATTCTAAAAACACCTTTATAATTGAAATGGGGCAATTTAAGACGAAGATATGGCTATTTATTTCAAGGTTGACCCTATTTAATGTTTGGCTTATATTTTCTATTAATCGAAGAATATCCCTTAATATCTTTCTTAGATGAGTCGAAAGTCAAATTATTTTAATGCAGTTTTGTTCCAAAAATCAAGTGAATTCTAAAAACACCGTTATAATTGAAATGGGGCAATTTTATACGAAGATATGGCCATTTATTTCAAGGTAGACCCTATTTAATGCTTTCCATATAGTTTCTATTTATCGAAGAATATCCCTTAATATCTTTCTTAGATGAGTCGGAAAACAAAATATTTTAATGCAGTTTTGTTCCAAGGATTGAGTGAATTCTAAAAACACCTTTATAATTGAAATGGGGCAATTTAAGACGAAGATATGGCCATTTATTTCAAGGTTGACCCTATTTAATGTTTGGCTTATATTTTCTATTAATCGAAGAATATCCCTTAATATCTTTCTTAGATGAGTCGAAAGTCAAATTATTTTAATGCAGTTTTGTTCCAAAGATCAAGTGAATTCTAAAAACACCTTTATAATTGAAATGGGGCAATTTAAGACGAAGATATGGCTATTTATTTCAAGGTTGACCCTATTTAATGTTTGGCTTATATTTTCTATTAATCGAAGAATATCCCTTAATATCTTTCTTAGATGAGTCGGAAGTCAAATTATTTTAATGCAGTTTAGTTTCAAAGATCAGGTGAATTCTAAAAACACCTTTATAATTGAAATGGGGCAATTTTAGACGAAGATATGGCCATTTATTTCAAGGTAGGCCCTATTTAATGCTTTTCATATATTTTCTATTTATCGAAGAATATCCCTTAATATCTTTCTTAGATGAGTCGGAAGTCAAATTATTTTGATGCACTTTTGTTCCAAAGATTGAGTGAATTCTAAAAACACTTTTATAATTGAAATGGGGTAATTTTTGATGAAGATATGGCCATTTATTTCAAGGTAAACCCTATTTAATGCTTTCCATATATTTTCTGTTGATCGAAGAATATCCCTTAATATCTTTCTTAGATGAGTCGGAAGTCAAATTATTTTAATGAAGTTTTCTTCCAAAGATCGAGTGAATCCTAAAAACACCTTTATAATTGAAATGGGGCAATTTTATACGAAGATATGGCCATTTATTTCAAGGTAGACCCTATTTAATGCTTTCCATATAGTTTCTATTTATCGAAGAATATCCCTTAATATCTTTCTTAGATGAGTCGGAAGTCAAATTATTTTAATGCAGTTTTGTTCCAAAAATCGAGTGAATTCTAAAAACACCTTTATAATTGAAATGGGGCAATTTTAGACGAAGATATGGCCATTTATTTCAAGGTTGACCCTATTTAATGTTTGGCTTATATTTTCTATTAATCGAAGAATATCCCTTAATATCTTTCTTTGATGAGTCGGAAATCAAAATATTTTAATGCAGTTTTGTTCCAAGGATTGAGTGAATTCTAAAAACACCTTTATAATTGAAATGGGGCAATTTTTGACGAAGATATGGCCATTTATTTCAAGGTTGACCCTATTTAATGTTTGGCTTATATTTTCTATTAATCGAAGAATATCCCTTAATATCTTTCTTAGATGAGTCGGAAGTCAAATTATTTTGATGCAGTTTTGTTTCAAAGATCAAGTGAATTCTAAAAACACCTTTATAATTGAAATGGGGCAATTTTTGACGAAGATATGGCCATTTATTTCAAGATTGACCCTATTTAATGCTTTCCATATATTTTGTATTTATCGAAGAATATCCCTTAATATCTTTCTTAGATGAGTCGGAAGTCAAATAATTTTAATGCAGTTTTGTTCCAAAGATCGAGTCAATTCTACAAAACACCTTT
>NW_025063094.1:0-2447 GCF_018153295.1 Drosophila grimshawi
TTCTATTTATCGAAGAATATCCCTTAATATCTTTTTAGATGAGTCGGAAGTCAAATTATTTTAATGCAGTTTTGTTCCAAAGATCGAGTGAATTCTAAAAACACCTTTATAATTGAAATGGGGCAATTTTTGACGAAGATATGGCCATTTATTTCAAGGTAGACCCTATTTAATGCTTTCCATATATTTTCTATTTATCGAAGAATATCCCTTAATATCTTTCTTAGATGAGTCGGAAGTCAAATTATTTTAATGCAGTTTGTTCCAAAGATCGAGTGAATTCTAAAAACACCTTTATAATTGAAATGGGGCAATTTTTGACGAAGATATGGCCATTTATTTCAAGGTAGACCCTATTTAATGCTTTCCATATATTTTCTATTTATCGAAGAATATCCCTTAATATCTTTCTTAGATGAGTCGGAAGTCAAATTATTTTAATGCAGTTTTGTTCCAAAGATCGAGTGAATTCTAAAAACACCTTTATAATTGAAATGGGGCAATTTTTGACGAAGATATGGCCATTTATTTCAAGGTAGACCCTATTTAATGCTTTCCATATATTTTCTATTTATCGAAGAATATCCCTTAATATCTTTCTTAGATGAGTCGGAAGTCAAATTATTTTAATGCAGTTTTGTTCCAAAGATCAAGGTGAATTCTAAAAACACCTTTATAATTGAAATGGGGCAATTTTTGACGAAGATATGGCCATTTATTTCAAGGTAGACACCTATTTAATGCTTTCCATATATTTTCTATTTATCGAAGAATATCCCTTAATATCTTTCTTAGATGAGTCGGAAGTCAAATTATTTTAATGCAGTTTGGTTCCAAAGATCAAGTGAATTCTAAAAACACCTTTATAATTGAAATTGGGGCAATTTTTGACGAAGATATGGCCATTTATTTCAAGGTAGACCCTATTTCAATGCTTTCCATATATTTTCTATTTATCGAAGAATATCCCTTAATATCTTTCTTAGATGAGTTTGAAGTCAAATTATTTTAATGCAGTTTTGTTCCAAAGATCAAGTGAATTCTAAAAACACCTTTATAATTGAAATGGGGCAATTTTTGACGAAGATATGGCCATTTATTTCAAGGTAGACCCTATTTAATGCTTTCCATATATTTTCTATTTATCGAAGAATATCCCTTAATATCTTTCTTAGATGAGTCGGAAGTCAAATTATTTTAATGCAGTTTTGTTCCAAAGATCGAGTGAATTCCAAAAAACACCTTTATAATTGAAATGGGGCAATTTTTGACGAAGATATGGCCATTTATTTCAAGGTAGACCCTATTTAATGCTTTCCATATATTTTCTATTTATCGAAGAATATCCCTTAATATCTTTCTTAGATGAGTCGGAAGTCAAATTATTTTAATGCAGTTTTGTTCCAAAGATCAAGTGAATTCTAAAAACACCTTTATAATTGAAATGGGGCAATTTTTTGACGAAGATATGGCCATTTATTTCAAGGTTAGACCCTATTTAATGCTTTCCATATATTTTCTATTTATCGAAGAATATCCCTTAATATCTTTCTTAGATGAGTCGGAAGTCAAATTATTTTAATGCAGTTTTGTTCCAAAGATCGAGTGAATTTAAAAACACCTTTATAATTGAAATGGGGCAATTTTTGACGAAGATATGGCCATTTATTTCAAGGTAGACCCTATTTAATGCTTTCCATATATTTTCTATTTATCGAAGAATATCCCTTAATATCTTTCTTAGATGAGTCGGAAGTCAAATTATTTTAATGCAGTTTTGTTCCAAAGATCAAGTGAATTCTAAAAACACCTTTATAATTGAAATGGGGCAATTTTTGACGAAGATATGGCCATTTATTTCAAGGTAGACCCTATTTAATGCTTTCCATATATTTCTATTTATCGAAGAATATCCCTTAATATCTTCTTAGATGAGTCGGAAGTCAAATTATTTTAATGCAGTTTTGTTCCAAAGATCGAGTGAATTCTAAAAACACCTTTATAATTGAAATGGGGCAATTTTTGACGAAGATATGGCCATTTATTTCAAGGTAGACCCTATTTAATGCTTTCCATATATTTTCTATTTATCGAAGAATATCCCTTAATATCTTTCTTAGATGAGTTTGAAGTCAAATTATTTTAATGCAGTTTTGTTCCAAAGATCGAGTGAATTCTAAAAACACCTTTATAATTGAAATGGGCCAATTTTTGACGAAGATATGGCCATTTATTTCAAGGTAGAGCCTATTTAATGCTTTCCATATATTTTCTAGTTATCGAAGAATATCCCTTAATATCTTCTTAGATGAGTCGGAAGTCAAATTATTTTAATGCAGTTTTGTTCCAAAGATCGAGTGAATTCTAAAAAACACCTTTATAATTGAAATGGGGCAAATTTTTGACGAAGATATGGCCATTTATTTCAAGGTAGACCCTATTTAATG
>NW_025063095.1:0-30343 GCF_018153295.1 Drosophila grimshawi
CAAACAGATGTATATTCGCCAATAATTGTCAGAAGTTAGAATTTCCTTCAACATTATGAAGCCCTTTTTATATATTTTAACTCTCCATCAAAAGCTGAAAATATGTAGTCTCGAAGTCATTTCGAGAAATTGACGTTTTTAGTTTCTGTTTCCAAATTCAAACGGATGTATCTTCGCCAATAATTGTCAGAAGTTCGAATTTCTTTCAACATTATGAAGCCCTTTTTATATATTTTGATTCTGCATCAAAAGCTGAAAATATGTAGTCTCGAAGTCATTTCGCGAAATTGACGTTTTAAGTTTCTGTTTCCAAATTCAAACGGATGTATCTTCGCCAATAATTGTCAGAAGTTAGAATTTCTTTCAACATTATGAAGCCCTTTTTATATATTTTGATTCTGCATCAAAAGCTGAAAATATGTAGTCTCGAAGTCATTTCGAGAAATTGACGTTTTAAGTCTCTGTTTCCAAATTCAAACGGATGTATCTTCGCCAATAATTGTCAGAAGTTAGAATTTCTTACAACATTATAAAGCCCTTTTTATATATTTTGATTCTGCATCAAAAGCTGAAAATATGTAGTCTCGAAGTCATTTCGAGAAATTGACGTTTTAAGTTTCTGTTTCCAAATTCAAACGGATGTATCTTCGCCAATAATTGTCAGAAGTTAGAATTTCTTTCAACATTATGAAGCCCTTTTTATATATTTTGATTCTGCATCAAAAGCTGAAAATATGTAGTCTCGAAGTCATTTCGAGAAATTGACGTTTTAAGTTTCTGTTTCCAAATTAAACCGGATGTATCTTCGCCAATAATTGTCAGAAGTTAGAATTTCTTACAACATTATAAAGCCCTTTTTATATATTTTGATTCTGCATCAAAAGCTGAAAATATGTAGTCTCGAAGTCATTTCGAGAAATTGACGTTTTAAGTTTCTGTTTCCAAATTCAAACGGATGTATCTTCGCCAATAATTGTCAGAAGTTAGAATTTCTTTCAACATTATGAAGCCCTTTTTATATATTTTGATTCTGCATCAAAAGCTGAAAATATGTAGTCTCGAAGTCATTTCGAGAAATTGACGTCTTAAGTTTCTGTTTCCAAATTCAAACAGATGTATATTCACCAATAATTGTCAGAAGTTAGAATTTCCTTCAACATTATGAAGCCCTTTTTATATATTTTAACTCTGCATCAAAAGCTGAATAATATGTAGTCTCGAAGTCATTTCGAGAAATTGACGTTTTTAGTTTCTGTTTCCAAATTCAAACGGATGTATCTTCGCCAATAATTGTCAGAAGTTAGAATTTCTTTCAACGTTATGAAGCCCTTTGTATATATTTTGATTCTGCATCAAAAGCTGAAAATATGTAGTCTCGAAGTCATTTCGAGAAATTGACGTTTTAAGTTACTGTTTCCAAATTCAAACAGATGTATATTCGCCAATAATTGTCAGAAGTTAGAATTTCCTTCAACATTATGAAGCCCTTTTTATATATTTTAACTCTCCATCACAAGCTGAAAATATGTAGTCTCGAAGTCATTTCGAGAAATTGACGTTTTTAGTTTCTGTTTCCAAATTCAAACGGATGTATCTTCGCCAATAATTGTCAGAAGTTAGAATTTCTTTCAACATTATGAAGCCCTTTTTATATATTTTGATTCTGCATCAAAAGCTGAAAATATGTAGTCTCGAAGTCATTTCGCGAAATTGACGTTTTAAGTTTCTGTTTCCAAATTCAAACGGATGTATCTTCGCCAATAATTGTCAGAAGTTAGAATTTCTTTCAACATTATGAAGCCCTTTTTATATATTTTGATTCTGCATCAAAAGCTGAAAATATGTAGTCTCGAAGTCATTTCGAGAAATTGACGTTTTAAGTTTCTGTTTCCAAATTCAAATGGATGTATCTTCGCCAATAATTGTCAGAAGTTAGAATTTCTTTCAACATTATGAAGCCCTTTTTATATATTTTGACTCTGCATCAAAAGCTGTAAATATGTAGTCTCGAAGTCATTTCGAGAAATTGACGTTTTAAGTTTTTGTTTCCAAATTCAAACGGATGTATCTTCGCCAATAATTGTCAGAAGTTAGAATTTTTTTCAACATTATGAAGCCCTTTTTATATATTTTGACTCTGCATCAAAAGCTGAAAATATGTAGTCTCGAAGTCATTTCGAGAAATTGACGTTTTAAGTTTCTGTTTCCAAATTCAAACGGATGTATCTTCGCTAATAATTGTCAGAAGTTAGAATTTCTTTCAACATTATGAAGCCCTTTTTATATATTTTGATTCTGCATCAAAAGCTGAAAATATGTGGTCTCGAAGTCATTTCGAGAAATTGACGTTTTAAGTTTCTGTTTCCAAATTCAAACGGATGTATTTTCGCCAATAATTGTCAGAAGTTAGAATTTCTTTCAACATTATGAAGCCCTTTTTATATATTTTGACTCTGCATCAAAAGCTGAAAATATGTAGTCTCGAAGTCATTTCGAGAAATTGACGTCTTAAGTTTCTGTTTCCAAATTCAAACAGATGTATATTCGCCAATAATTGTCAGAAGTTAGAATTTCCTTCAACATTATGAAGCCCTTTTTATATATTTTAACTCTCCATCAAAAGCTGAAAATATGTAGTCTCGAAGTCATTTCGAGAAATTGACGTTTTTAGTTTCTGTTTCCAAATTCAAACGGATGTATCTTCGCCAATAATTGTCAGAAGTTAGAATTTCTTTCAACATTATGAAGCCCTTTTTATATATTTTGATTCTGCATCAAAAGCTGAAAATATGTAGTCTCGAAGTCATTTCGCGAAATTGACGTTTTAAGTTTCTGTTTCCAAATTCAAACGGATGTATCTTCGCCAATAATTGTCAAAATCTAGAATTTCTTTCAACATTATGAAGCCCTTTTTATATATTTTGATTCTGCATCAAAAGCTGAAAATATGTAGTCTCGAAGTCATTTCGAGAAATTGACGTTTTAAGTTTCTGTTTCCAAATTAAACCGGATGTATCTTCGCCAATAATTGTCAGAAGTTAGAATTTCTTACAACATTATAAAGCCCTTTTTATATATTTTGATTCTGCATCAAAAGCTGAAAATATGTAGTCTCGAAGTCATTTCGAGAAATTGACGTTTTAAGTTTCTGTTTCCAAATTCAAACGGATGTATCTTCGCCAATAATTGTCAGAAGTTAGAATTTCTTTCAACATTATGAAGCCCTTTTTATATATTTTGACTCTGCATCAAATGCTGAAAATATGTAGTCTCGAAGTCATTTCGAGAAATTAACGTTTTAAGTTTCTGTTTCCAAATTCAAACGGATGTATCTTCGCCAATAATTGTCAGAAGTTAGAATTTCTTTCAACATTATGAAGCCCTTTTTATATATTTTGACTCTGCATCAAAAGCTGAAAATATGTAGTCTCGAAGTCATTTCGAGAAATTGACGTTTTAAGTTTCTGTTTCCCAATTCAAACGGATGTATCTCCGCCAATAATTGTCAGAAGTTAGAATTTCTTTCAACATTATGAAGCCCTTTTTATATATTTTGACTCTGCATCAAAAGCTGAAAATATGTAGTCTCGAAGTCATTTCGAGAAATTGACGTTTTAAGTTTCTGTTTCCAAATTCAAACGGATGTATCTTCGCCAATAATTGTCAGAAGTTAGAATTTCTTTCAACATTATGAAGCCCTTTTTATATATTTTGACTCTGCATCAAAAGCTGAAAATATGTAGTCTCGAAGTCATTTCGAGAAATTGACGTTTTAAGTTTCTGTTTCAAAATTCAAACGGATGTATCTTCGCTAATAATTGTCAGAAGTTAGAATTTCTTTCAACATTATGAAGCCCTTTTTATATATTTTGATTCTGCATCAAAAGCTGAAAATATGTGGTCTCGAAGTCATTTCGAGAAATTGACGTTTTAAGTTTCTGTTTCCAAATTCAAACGGATGTATTTTCGCCAATAATTGTCAGAAGTTAGAATTTCTTTCAACATTATGAAGCCCTTTTTATATATTTTGACTCTGCATCAAAAGCTGAAAATATGTAGTCTCGAAGTCATTTCGAGAAATTGACGTCTTAAGTTTCTGTTTCCAAATTCAAACAGATGTATATTCGCCAATAATTGTCAGAAGTTAGAATTTCCTTCAACATTATGAAGCCCTTTTTATATATTTTAACTCTCCATCAAAAGCTGAAAATATGTAGTCTCGAAGTCATTTCGAGAAATTGACGTTTTTAGTTTCTGTTTCCAAATTCAAACGGATGTATCTTCGCCAATAATTGTCAGAAGTTAGAATTTCTTTCAACATTATGAAGCCCTTTTTATATATTTTGATTCTGCATCAAAAGCTGAAAATATGTAGTCTCGAAGTCATTTCGCGAAATTGACGTTTTAAGTTTCTGTTTCCAAATTCAAACGGATGTATCTTCGCCAATAATTGTCAGAAGTTAGAATTTCTTTCAACATTATGAAGCCCTTTTTATATATTTTGATTCTGCATCAAAAGCTGAAAATATGTAGTCTCGAAGTCATTTCGAGAAATTGACGTTTTAAGTTTCTGTTTCCAAATTAAACCGGATGTATCTTCGCCAATAATTGTCAGAAGTTAGAATTTCTTACAACATTATAAAGCCCTTTTTATATATTTTGATTCTGCATCAAAAGCTGAAAATATGTAGTCTCGAAGTCATTTCGAGAAATTGACGTTTTAAGTTTCTGTTTCCAAATTCAAACGGATGTATCTTCGCCAATAATTGTCAGAAGTTAGAATTTCTTTCAACATTATGAAGCCCTTTTTATATATTTTGACTCTGCATCAAATGCTGAAAATATGTAGTCTCGAAGTCATTTCGAGAAATTAACGTTTTAAGTTTCTGTTTCCAAATTCAAACGGATGTATCTTCGCCAATAATTGTCAGAAGTTAGAATTTCTTTCAACATTATGAAGCCCTTTTTATATATTTTGATTCTGCATCAAAAGCTGAAAATATGTAGTCTCGAAGTCATTTCGAGAAATTGACGTTTTAAGTTTCTGTTTCCCAATTCAAACGGATGTATCTCCGCCAATAATTGTCAGAAGTTAGAATTTCTTTCAACATTATGAAGCCCTTTTTATATATTTTGACTCTGCATCAAAAGCTGAAAATATGTAGTCTCGAAGTCATTTCGAGAAATTGACGTTTTAAGTTTCTGTTTCCAAATTCAAATGGATGTATCTTCGCCAATAATTGTCAGAAGTTAGAATTTCTTTCAACATTATGAAGCCCTTTTTATATATTTTGACTCTGCATCAAAAGCTGTAAATATGTAGTCTCGAAGTCATTTCGAGAAATTGACGTTTTAAGGTTTTGTTTCCAAATTCAAACGGATGTATCTTCGCCAATAATTGTCAGAAGTTAGAATTTCTTTCAACATTATGAAGCCCTTTTTATATATTTTGATTCTGCATCAAAAGCTGAAAATATGTAGTCTCGAAGTCATTTCGAGAAATTGACGTTTTAAGTTTCTGTTTCCAAATTCAAACGGATGTATTTTCGCCAATAATTTGTCAGAAGTTAGAATTTCTTGCAACATTATGAAGCCCTTTTTATATATTTTGACTCTGCATCAAAAGCTGAAAATATGTAGTCTCGAAGTCATTTCGAGAAATTGACGTCTTAAGTTTCTGTTTCCAAATTCAAACAGATGTATATTCGCCAATAATTGTCAGAAGTTAGAATTTCCTTCAACATTATGAAGCCCTTTTTATATATTTTAACTCTCCATCAAAAGCTGAAAATATGTAGTCTCGAAGTCATTTCGAGAAATTGACGTTTTTAGTTTCTGTTTCCAAATTCAAACGGATGTATCTTCGCCAATAATTGTCAGAAGTTAGAATTTCTTTCAACATTATGAAGCCCTTTTTATATATTTTGATTCTGCATCAAAAGCTGAAAATATGTAGTCTCGAAGTCATTTCGCGAAATTGACGTTTTAAGTTTCTGTTTCCAAATTCAAACGGATGTATCTTCGCCAATAATTGTCAGAAGTTAGAATTTCTTTCAACATTATGAAGCCCTTTTTATATATTTTGATTCTGCATC
This sequence comes from Drosophila grimshawi, assembly GCF_018153295.1. Classification (NCBI taxonomy): domain Eukaryota; kingdom Metazoa; phylum Arthropoda; class Insecta; order Diptera; family Drosophilidae; genus Drosophila; species Drosophila grimshawi. The sequence continues at coordinate 6,096 of NW_025063095.1, forward strand.
AAAAGCTGAAAATATGTAGTCTCGAAGTCATTTCGAGAAATTGACGTTTTAAGTTTCTGTTTCCAAATTAAACCGGATGTATCTTCGCCAATAATTGTCAGAAGTTAGAATTTCTTACAACATTATAAAGCCCTTTTTATATATTTTGATTCTGCATCAAAAGCTGAAAATATGTAGCCTCGAAGTCATTTCGAGAAATTGACGTTTTAAGTTTCTGTTTCCAAATTCAAACGGATGTATCTTCGCCAATAATTGTCAGAAGTTAGAATTTCTTTCAACATTATGAAGCCCTTTTTATATATTTTGATTCTGCATCAAAAGCTGAAAATATGTAGTCTCGAAGTCATTTCGCGAAATTGACGTTTTAAGTTTCTGTTTCCAAATTCAAACGGATGTATCTTCGCCAATAATTGTCAGAAGTTAGAATTTCTTTCAACATTATGAAGCCCTTTTTATATATTTTGATTCTGCATCAAAAGCTGAAAATATGTAGTCTCGAAGTCATTTCGAGAAATTGACGTTTTAAGTTTCTGTTTCCAAATTAAACCGGATGTATCTTCGCCAATAATTGTCAGAAGTTAGAATTTCTTTCAACATTATGAAGCCCTTTTTATATATTTTGACTCTGCATCAAAAGCTGAAAATATGTAGTCGCGAAGTCATTTCGAGAAATTGACGTTTTAAGTTTCTGTTTCCAGATTCAAACGGATGTATCTTCGCCAATAATTGTCAGAAGTTAGAATTTCTTTCAACATTATGAAGCCCTTTTTATATATTTTGACTCTGCATCAAATGCTGAAAATATGTAGTCTCGAAGTCATTTCGAGAAATTGACGTTTTAAGTTTCTGTTTCCAAATTCAAACGGATGTATCTTCGCCAATAATTGTCAGAAGTTAGAATTTCTTTCAACATTATGAAGCCCTTTTTATATATTTTGATTCTGCATCAAAAGCTGAAAATATGTAGTCTCGAAGTCATTTCGAGAAATTGACGTTTTAAGTTTCTGTTTCCAAATTCAAACGGATGTATCTTCGCCAATAATTGTCAGAAGTTAGAATTTCCTTCAACATTATGAAGCCCTTTTTATATATTTTAACTCTCCATCAAAAGCTGAAAATATGTAGTCTCGAAGTCATTTCGAGAAATTGACGTTTTTAGTTTCTGTTTCCAAATTCAAACGGATGTATCTTCGCCAATAATTGTCAGAAGTTAGAATTTCTTTCAACGTTATGAAGCCCTTTGTATATATTTTGATTCTGCATCAAAAGCTGAAAATATGTAGTCTCGAAGTCATTTCGCGAAATTGACGTTTTAAGTTTCTGTTTCCAAATTCAAACAGATGTATATTCGCCAATAATTTTCAGAAGTTAGAATTTCCTTCAACATTATGAAGCCCTTTTTATATATTTTAACTCTGCATCAAAAGCTGAAAATATGTAGTCTCGAAGTCATTTCGAGAAATTGACGTTTTTAGTTTCTGTTTCCAAATTCAAACGGATGTATCTTCGCCAATAATTGTCAGAAGTTAGAATTTCTTTCAACATTATGAAGCCCTTTTTATATATTTTGATTCTGCATCAAAAGCTGAAAATATGTAGTCTCGAAGTCATTTCGCGAAATTGACGTTTTAAGTTTCTGTTTCCAAATTCAAACGGATGTATCTTCGCCAATAATTGTCAGAAGTTAGAATTTCTTTCAACATTATGAAGCCCTTTTTATATATTTTGATTCTGCATCAAAAGCTGAAAATATGTAGTCTCGAAGTCATTTCGAGAAATTGACGTTTTAAGTTTCTGTTTCCAAATTCAAATGGATGTATCTTCGCCAATAATTGTCAGAAGTTAGAATTTCTTTCAACATTATGAAGCCCTTTTTATATATTTTGACTCTGCATCAAAAGCTGTAAATATGTAGTCTCGAAGTCATTTCGAGAAATTGACGTTTTAAGTTTCTGTTTCCAAATTCAAACGGATGTATCTTCGCCAATAATTGTCAGAAGTTAGAATTTTTTTCAACATTATGAAGCCCTTTTTATATATTTTGACTCTGCATCAAAAGCTGAAAATATGTAGTCTCGAAGTCATTTCGAGAAATTGACGTTTTTAGTTTCTGTTTCCAAATTCAAACGGATGTATCTTCGCCAATAATTGTCAGAAGTTAGAATTTCTTTCAACATTATGAAGCCCTTTTTATATATTTTGATTCTGCATCAAAAGCTGAAAATATGTAGTCTCGAAGTCATTTCGCGAAATTGACGTTTTAAGTTTCTGTTTCCAAATTCAAACGGATGTATCTTCGCCAATAATTGTCAGAAGTTAGAATTTCTTTCAACATTATGAAGCCCTTTTTATATATTTTGATTCTGCATCAAAAGCTGAAAATATGTAGTCTCGAAGTCATTTCGAGAAATTGACGTTTTAAGTTTCTGTTTCCAAATTAAACCGGATGTATCTTCGCCAATAATTGTCAGAAGTTAGAATTTCTTACAACATTATAAAGCCCTTCTTATATATTTTGATTCTGCATCAAAAGCTGAAAATATGTAGTCTCGAAGTCATTTCGAGAAATTGACGTTTTAAGTTTCTGTTTCCAAATTCAAACGGATGTATCTTCGCCAATAATTGTCAGAAGTTAGAATTTCTTTCAACATTATGAAGCCCTTTTTATATATTTTGACTATGCATCAAAAGCTGAAAATATGTAGTCTCGAAGTCATTTCGAGATACTGGCGTTTTAAGTTTATTTTCCCAAATTCAAACGGATGTATCTTCGCCAATAATTGTCAGAAGTTAGAATTTCTTTCAACATTATGAAGCCCTTTTTATATATTTTGATTCTGCATCAAAAGCTGAAAATATGTCGTCTCGAAGTCTTTTGGAGCAATTGACGTGTTTAGTTTCTGTTTCCCAATTCAAACGGGATGTATCTTCGCCAATAATTGCCAGAAGTTAGAACTTCTTTCAACATTATGAAGCCCTTTTTATATATTTTGACTCTGCATCAAAAGCTGAAAATATGTAGTCTCGAAGTCATTTCGAGAAATTGACGTCTTAAGTTTCTGTTTCCAAATTCAAATGGATGTATCTTCGCCAATAATTGTCAGAAGTTAGAATTTCTTTCAACATTATGAAGCCATTTTTATATATTTTAACTCTCCATCAAAAGCTGAAAATATGTAGTCTCGAAGTCATTTCGAGAAATTGACGTTTTAAGTTTCTGTTTCCAAATTCAAACGGATGTATCTTCGCCAATAATTGTCAGAAGTTAGAATTTCTTTCAACATTATGAAGCCCTTTTTATATATTTTGATTCTGCATCAAAAGCTGAAAATATGTAGTCTCGAAGTCATTTCGCGAAATTGACGTTTTAAGTTTCTGTTTCCAAATTCAAACGGATGTATCTTCGCCAATAATTGTCAGAAGTTAGAATTTCTTTCAACATTATGAAGCCCTTTTTATATATTTTGATTCTGCATCAAAAGCTGAAAATATGTAGTCTCGAAGTCATTTCGAGAAATTGACGTTTTAAGTTTCTGTTTCCAAATTAAACCGGATGTATCTTCGCCAATAATTGTCAGAAGTTAGAATTTCTTACAACATTATAAAGCCCTTTTTATATATTTTGATTCTGCATCAAAAGCTGAAAATATGTAGTCTCGAAGTCATTTCGAGAAATTGACGTTTTAAGTTTCTGTTTCCAAATTCAAACGGATGTATCTTCGCCAATAATTGTCAGAAGTTAGAATTTCTTTCAACATTATGAAGCCCTTTTTATATATTTTGACTCTGCATCAAATGCTGAAAATATGTAGTCTCGAAGTCATTTCGAGAAATTGACGTTTTAAGTTTCTGTTTCCAAATTCAAACGGATGTATCTTCGCCAATAATTGTCAGAAGTTAGAATTTCTTTCAACATTATGAAGCCCTTTTTATATATTTTGATTCTGCATCAAAAGCTGAAAATATGTAGTCTCGAAGTCATTTCGAGAAATTGACGTTTTAAGTTTCTGTTTCCCAATTCAAACGGATGTATCTCCGCCAATAATTGTCAGAAGTTAGAATTTCTTTCAACATTATGAAGCCCTTTTTATATATTTTGACTCTGCATCAAAAGCTGAAAATATGTAGTCTCCAAGTCATTTCGAGAAATTGACGTTTTAAGTTTCTGTTTCCAAATTCAAATGGATGTATCTTCGCCAATAATTGTCAGAAGTTAGAATTTCTTTCAACATTATGAAGCCCTTTTTATATATTTTGACTCTGCATCAAAAGCTGTAAATATGTAGTCTCGAAGTCATTTCGAGAAATTGACGTTTTAAGGTTTTGTTTCCAAATTCAAACGGATGTATCTTCGCCAATAATTGTCAGAAGTTAGAATTTTTTTCAACATTATGAAGCCCTTTTTATATATTTTGACTCTGCATCAAAAGCTGAAAATATGTAGTCTCGAAGTCATTTCGAGAAATTGACGTTTTAAGTTTCTGTTTCCAAATTCAAACGGATGTATCTTCGCTAATAATTGTCAGAAGTTAGAATTTCTTTCAACATTATGAAGCCCTTTTTATATATTTTGACTCTGCATTAAAAGCTGAAAATATGTAGTCGCGAAGTCAATTCGAGAAATTGACGTTTTAAGTTTCTGTTTCCAAATTCAAACGGTTGTATCTTCGCCAATAATTGTCAAAAGTTAGAATTTCTTTCAACATTATGAAGCCCTTTTTATATATTTTGACTGTGCATCGAAAGATGAAAATATGTAGTCTCGAAGTCATTTCGAGAAATTGACGTTTTAAGTCTCTGTTCCCAAATTCAAACGGATGTATCTTCGACAATAATTGTCAGAAGTTAGAATTTCTTTCAACATTATGAAGCCCTTTGTATATGTTTTGGTTCTGCATCAAAAGCTGAAAATATGTAGTCTCGAAGTCATTTCGAGAAATTGACGTTTTAAGTTTCTGTTTCCAAATTCAAACGGATATATCTTCGCCAATAATTGTCAGAAGTTAGAATTTCTTTCAACATTATGAAGCCCTTTTTATATATTTTGACTCTGCATCAAAAGCTGAAAATATGTAGTCTCGAAGTCATTTCGAGAAATTGACGTTTTAAGTTTCTGTTTCCAAATTCAAACGGATGTATCTTCGCCAATAATTGTCAAAAGTTAGAATTTCTTTCAACATTATGAAGCCCTTTTTATATATTTTGACTCTGCATCAAAAGCTGAAAATATGTAGTCTCGAAGTCATTTCGAGAGAATTGACGTTTTAAGTTTCTGTTCCCGAGTTCAAACGGGATGTATCTTCCACATAATTGTCGGAGGTTGGAGTTTCTTTCAACATTATGAGGCCCTTTGTATATATTTTGACTCTGCATCAAATGCTGAAAATATGTAGTCTCGAAGTCATTTCGAGAAATTGACGTTTTAAGTTTCTGTTTCCAAATTCAAACGGATGTATCTTCGCCAATAATTGTCAGAAGTTAGAATTTCTTTCAACATTATGAAGCCCTTTTAATATATTTTGACTCTGCATCAAAAGCTGAAAATATGTAGTCTCGAAGTCATTTCGAGAAATTGACGTTTTAAGTATCTGTTTCCAAATTCAAACGGATGTATCTTCGCCAATAATTGTCAGAAGTTAGAATTTTCTTTCAACTTTAGGAAGCCCTTTTTATATATTTTGACTATGCACCAAAAGCTGTATATATGTAGTCTCGAAGTCATTTGGAGAAATTGACGTTTTAAGTTTCTGTTTCCAAATTCAAACGGAGGTATCTTCGCCAATAATAGTCAGAAGTTGGAATTTCTTTCAACATTATGAAGCCCTTTTTATATATTTTGACTCTGCATCAAAAGCTGTAAATATGTAGTCTCGAAGTCATTTCGGGAAATTGACGTTTTAAGTTTCTGTTTCCAAATTCAAACGGATGTATCTTCGCCAATAATTGTCAGAAGTTACAATTTCTTTCAACATTATGAACCCCTTTTTATATATTTTGATTCTGCATCAAAAGCTGAAAATATGTAATCTGGAAGTCATTTCGAGAAATGGACGTTTTAAGTTTCTGTTCCAAATTCAAGACGGATGTGATCTTCGCCAATAATTGTCAGAAGTTAGAATTTCTTTCAACATTATGAAGCCCTTTTTATATATTTTGACTCTGCATCAAAAGCTGAAAATATGTAGTCGCGAAGTCATTTCACGAAATTGACGTTTTAAGTTTCTGTTTCCAAATTCAAACGGATGTATCTTCGCCAATAATTGTCAGAAGTTAGAATTTCTTTCAACATTATGAAGCCCTTTTTATATATATTTGACAGTGCATCAAATGCTGAAAATATTTAGTCTCGAAGTCATTTCGAGAAATTGACGTTTTAAGTTTCTGTTTCTAAATTCAAACGGATGTATCTTCGCCAATAATTGTCAGAAGTTAGAATTTCTTTCAACATTATGAAGCCCTTTTTATATATTTTGACTCTGCATCAAAAGCTGAAAATATGTAGTCTCGAAGTCATTTCGAGAAATTGACGTTTTAAGTTTCTGTTCCAAAATTCAAACGGGATGTATCTTCGCCAATAATTGTCAGAAGTTAGAATTTCTTTCAACATTATGAAGCCCTTTTTATATATTTTGACTCTGCATCAAAAGCTGAAAATATGTAGTCTCAAAGTCATTTCGAGAAATTGACGTTTTAAGTCTCTGTTTCCAAATTCAAACGGATGTATCTTCGCCAATAATTGTCAGAAGTTAGAATTTCTTTCAAGATTATGAAGCCCTTTTTATATATTTTGACTCTGCATCAAAAGCTGAAAATATGTAGTCTCAAAGTCATTTCGAGAAATTGACGTTTTAAGTTTCTGTTTCCAAATTCAAACGGTTGTATCTTCGCCAATAATTGTCAAAAGTTAGAATTTCTTTCAACATTATGAATCCCTTTTTATATATATTGACTCTGCATCAAAAGCTGAAAATATGTTGTCTCGAAGTCATTTCGAGAAATTGACGTTTTAAGTTTCTGTTTCCAAATTCCAACGGGTGTATCTTCGCCAATAATTGTCAAAAGTTAGAATTTCTTTCAAACATTATGAAGCCCTTTTTATATATTTTGACTATGCATCAAAAGCTGTAAATATGTTGTCTTGAAGTCAATTCGAGAAATTGACGTTTTAAGTTTCTGTTTCCAAATTCAAACGGTTGTATCTTCGCCAATAATTGTCAAAAGTTAGAATTTCTTTCAACATTATGAAGCCCTTTTTATATATTTTGATTCTGCATCAAAAGCTGAAAATATGTAGTCTCGAAGTCATTTCGAGAAATTGACGTTTTAAGTTTCTGTTTCCAAATTCAAACGGTTGTATCTTCGCCAATAATTGTCAAAAGTTAGAATTTCTTTCAACATTATGAAGCCCTTTTTATATATTTTGATTCTGCATCAAAAGCTGAAAATATGTTGTCTCGAAGTCATTTCGAGAAATTGACGTTTTAAGTTTCTGTTTCCAAATTCAAACGGATGTATCTTCGCCAATAATTGTCAGCAGTTAGAATTTCTTTCAACGTTATGAAGCCCTTTGTATATATTTTGATTCTGCATCAAAAGCTGAAAATATGTAGTCTCGAAGTCATTTCGAGAAATTGACGTTTTAAGTTACTGTTTCCAAATTCAAACAGATGTATATTCGCCAATAATTGTCAGAAGTTAGAATTTCCTTCAACATTATGAAGCCCTTTTTATATATTTTAACTCTCCATCAAAAGCTGAAAATATGTAGTCTCGAAGTCATTTCGAGAAATTGACGTTTTAAGTTTCTGTTTCCAAATTCAAACGGATGTATCTTCGCCAATAATTGTCAGAAGTTAGAATTTCTTTCAACATTATGAAGCCCTTTTTATATATTTTGATTCTGCATCAAAAGCTGAAAATATGTAGTCTCGAAGTCATTTCGCGAAATTGACGTTTTAAGTTTCTGTTTCCAAATTCAAACGGATGTATCTTCGCCAATAATTGTCAGAAGTTAGAATTTCTTTCAACATTATGAAGCCCTTTTTATATATTTTGATTCTGCATCAAAAGCTGAAAATATGTAGTCTCGAAGTCATTTCGAGAAATTGACGTTTTAAGTTTCTGTTTCCAAATTCAAATGGATGTATCTTCGCCAATAATTGTCAGAAGTTAGAATTTCTTTCAACATTATGAAGCCCTTTTTATATATTTTGACTCTGCATCAAAAGCTGTAAATATGTAGTCTCGAAGTCATTTCGAGAAATTGACGTTTTAAGTTTTTGTTTCCAAATTCAAACGGATATATCTTCGCCAATAATTGTCAGAAGTTAGAATTTTTTTCAACATTATGAAGCCCTTTTTATATATTTTGACTCTGCATCAAAAGCTGAAAATATGTAGTCTCGAAGTCATTTCGAGAAATTGACGTTTTAAGTTTCTGTTTCCAAATTCAAACGGATGTATCTTCGCTAATAATTGTCAGAAGTTAGAATTTCTTTCAACATTATGAAGCCCTTTTTATATATTTTGATTCTGCATCAAAAGCTGAAAATATGTGGTCTCGAAGTCATTTCGAGAAATTGACGTTTTAAGTTTCTGTTTCCAAATTCAAACGGATGTATTTTCGCCAATAATTGTCAGAAGTTAGAATTTCTTTCAACATTATGAAGCCCTTTTTATATATTTTGACTCTGCATCAAAAGCTGAAAATATGTAGTCTCGAAGTCATTTCGAGAAATTGACGTCTTAAGTTTCTGTTTCCAAATTCAAACAGATGTATATTCGCCAATAATTGTCAGAAGTTAGAATTTCCTTCAACATTATGAAGCCCTTTTTATATATTTTAACTCTCCATCACAAGCTGAAAATATGTAGTCTCGAAGTCATTTCGAGAAATTGACGTTTTTAGTTTCTGTTTCCAAATTCAAACGGATGTATCTTCGCCAATAATTGTCAGAAGTTAGAATTTCTTTCAACATTATGAAGCCCTTTTTATATATTTTGATTCTGCATCAAAAGCTGAAAATATGTAGTCTCGAAGTCATTTCGCGAAAATGGCGTTTTAAGTTTCTGTTTCCAAATTCAAACGGATGTATCTTCGCCAATAATTGTCAGAAGTTAGAATTTCTTTCAACATTATGAAGCCCTTTTTATATATTTTGATTCTGCATCAAAAGCTGAAAATATGTAGTCTCGAAGTCATTTCGAGAAATTGACGTTTTAAGTTTCTGTTTCCAAATTCAAACGGATGTATCTTCGCCAATAATTGTCAGAAGTTAGAATTTCTTACAACATTATGAAGCCCTTTTTATATATTTTGATTCTGCATCAAAAGCTGAAAATATGTAGTCTCGAAGTCATTTCGAGAAATTGACGTTTTAAGTTTCTGTTTCCAAATTCAAACGGATGTATCTTCGCCAATAATTGTCAGAAGTTAGAATTTCTTTCAACATTATGAAGCCCTTTTTATATATTTTGACTCTGCATCAAAAGCTGAAAATATGTAGTCTCGAAGTCATTTCGAGAAATTGACGTTTTAAGTTTCTGTTTCCAAATTCAAACGGATGTATCTTCGCCAATAATTGTCAGAAGTTAGAATTTCTTTCAACATTATGAAGCCCTTTTTATATATTTTGATTCTGCATCAAAAGCTGAAAATATGTAGTCTCGAAGTCATTTCGAGAAATTGACGTTTTAAGTTTCTGTTTCCAAATTCAAACGGATGTATCTTCGCCAATAATTGTCAGAAGTTAGAATTTCTTTCAACATTATGAAGCCCTTTTTATATATTTTGACTCTGCATCAAAAGCTGAAAATATGTAGTCTCGAAGTCATTTCGAGAAATTGACGTTTTAAGTTTCTGTTTCCAAATTCAAACGGATGTATCTTCGCCAATAATTGTCAGAAGTTAGAATTTCTTTCAACATTATGAAGCCCTTTTTATATATTTTGACTCTGCATCAAAAGCTGAAAATATGTAGTCTCGAAGTCATTTCGAGAAATTGACGTTTTAAGTTTTTGTTTTCAAATTCAAACGGATGTATCTTCGCCAATAATTGTCAGAAGTTAGAATTTTTTTCAACATTATGAAGCCCTTTTTATATATTTTGACTCTGCATCAAAAGCTGTAAATATGTAGTCTCGAAGTCATTTCGAGAAATTGACGTTTTAAGTTTCTGTTTCCAAATTCAAACGGATGTATCTTCGCCAATAATTGTCAGAAGTTAGAATTTCTTTCAACATTATGAAGCCCTTTTTATATATTTTGACTCTGCATCAAAAGCTGAAAATATGTAGTCTCGAAGTCATTTCGAGAAATTGACGTTTTAAGTTTCTGTTTCCAAATCAAACGGATGTATCTTCGCTAATAATGTCAGAAGTTAGAATTTCTTTCAACATTATCAAGCCCTTTTTATATATTTTGATTCTGCATCAAAAGCTGAAAATATGTGGTCTCGAAGTCATTTCGAGAAATTGACGTTTTAAGTTTCTGTTTCCAAATTCAAACGGATGTATCTTCGCCAATAATTGTCAGAAGTTAGAATTTCTTTCAACATTATGAAGCCCTTTTTATATATTTTGATTCTGCATCAAAAGCTGAAAATATGTAGTCTCGAAGTCATTTCGCGAAATTGACGTTTTAAGTTTCTGTTTCCAAATTCAAACGGATGTATCTTCGCCAATAATTGTCAGAAGTTAGAATTTCTTTCAACATTATGAAGCCCTTTTTATATATTTTGATTCTGCATCAAAAGCTGAAAATATGTAGTCTCGAAGTCATTTCGAGAAATTGACGTTTTAAGTTTCTGTTTCCAAATTAAACCGGATGTATCTTCGCCAATAATTGTCAGAAGTTAGAATTTCTTACAACATTATAAAGCCCTTTTTATATATTTTGATTCTGCATCAAAAGCTGAAAATATGTAGTCTCGAAGTCATTTCGAGAAATTGACGTTTTAAGTTTCTGTTTCCAAATTCAAACGGATGTATCTTCGCCAATAATTGTCAGAAGTTAGAATTTCTTTCAACATTATGAAGCCCTTTTTATATATTTTGACTCTGCATCAAAAGCTGAAAATATGTAGTCTCGAAGTCATTTCGAGAAATTGACGTTTTAAGTTTCTGTTTCCAAATTCAAACGGATGTATCTTCGCCAATAATTGTCAGAAGTTAGAATTTCTTTCAACATTATGAAGCCCTTTTTATATATTTTGATTCTGCATCAAAAGCTGAAAATATGTAGTCTCGAAGTCATTTCGAGAAATTGACGTTTTAAGTTTCTGTTTCCCAATTCAAACGGATGTATCTTCGCCAATAATTGTCAGAAGTTAGAATATCTTTCAACATTATGAAGCCCTTTTTATATATTTTGACTCTGCATCAAAAGCTGAAAATATGTAGTCTCGAAGTCATTTCGAGAAATTGACGTTTTAAGTTTCTGTTTCCAAATTCAAATGGATGTATCTTCGCCAATAATTGTCAGAAGTTAGAATTTCTTTCAACATTATGAAGCCCTTTTTATATATTTTGACTCTGCATCAAAAGCTGTAAATATGTAGTCTGGAAGTCATTTCGAGAAATTGACGTTTTAAGTTTCTGTTTCCAAATTCAAACGGATATATCTTCGCCAATAATTGTCAGAAGTTAGAATTTCTTTCAACATTATGAAGCCCTTTTTATATATTTTGACTCTGCATCAAAAGCTGAAAATATGTAGTCTCGAAGTCATTTCGAGAAATTGACGTTTTAAGTTTCTGTTTCCAAATTCAAACGGATGTATCTTCGCTAATAATTGTCAGAAGTTAGAATTTCTTTCAACATTATGAAGCCCTTTTTATATATTTTGATTCTGCATCAAAAGCTGAAAATATGTAGTCTCGAAGTCATTTCGAGAAATTGACGTTTTAAGTTTCTGTTTCCAAATTCAAACGGATGTATCTTCGCCAATAATTGTCAGAAGTTAGAATTTCTTTCAACATTATGAAGCCCTTTTTATATATTTTGATTCTGCATCAAAAGCTGAAAATATGTAGTCTTGAAGTCAATTCGAGAAATTGACGTTTTAAGTTTCTGTTTCCAAATTCAAACGGTTGTATCTTCGCCAATAATTGTCAAAAGTTAGAATTTCTTTCAACATTATGAAGCCCTTTTTATATATTTTGACTGTGCATCAAAAGCTGAAAATATGTAGTCTCGAAGTCATTTCGAGAAATTGACGTTTTAAGTCTCTGTTTCCAAATTCAAACGGATGTATCTTCGCCAATAATTGTCAGAAGTTAGAATTTCTTTCAACATTATGAAGCCCTTTTTATATATTTTGACTCTGCATCAAAAGCTGAAAATATGTAGTCTCGAAGTCATTTCGAGAAATTGACGTTTTAAGTTTCTGTTTCCCAATTCAAACGGATGTATCTCCGCCAATAATTGTCAGAAGTTAGAATTTCTTTCAACTATATGAAGCCCTTTTTATATATTTTGACTCTGCATCAAAAGCTGAAAATATGTAGTCTCATAGTCATTTCGAGAAATTGACGTTTTAAGTTTCTGTTTCCAAATTCAAACGGATGTATCTTCGCCAATAATTGTCAGAAGTTAGAATTTCTTTCCACATTATGAAGCCGTTTTTATATATTTTGATTCTGCATCAAAAGCTGAAAATATGTAGTCTCGAAGTCATTTCGAGAAATTGACGTTTTAAGTTTCTGTTTCCAAATTCAAACGGATGTATCTCCGCCGATAATTGTCAGAAGTTAGAATTTCTTTCAACATTATGAAGCCCTTTTTATATATTTTGATTCTGCATCAAAAGCTGAAAATATGTAGTCTCGAAGTCATTTTGCGAAATTGACGTTTTAAGTTTCTGTTTCCAAATTCAAACGGATGTATCTTCGCCAATAATTGTCAGAAATTAGAATTTCTTTCAACATTATGAAGCCCTTTTTATATATTTTGACCCTGCATCAAAAGCTGAAAATATGTAGTCTCAAAGTCATTTCGAGAAATTGACGTTTTAAGTTTCTGTTTCCAAATTCAAACGGATGTATCTTCGCCAATAATTGTCAGCAGTTAGAATTTCTTTCAACATTATGAAGCCCTTTTTATATATTTTGATTCTGCATCAAAAGCTGAAAATATGTAGTCTTGAAGTCATTTCGAGAAATCGACGTTTTAAGTTTCTGTTTCCAAATTCAAACGGATGTATCTTCGCCAATAATTGTCAGAAGTTAGAATTTCTTTCAACATTATGAAGTCCATTTTATATATTTTGATTCTGCATCAAAAGCTGAAAATATGTAGTCTCGAAGTCATTTCGAGAAACTGACGTTTTAAGTTTTTGTTTCCAAATTCAAACGGATGTATCTTCGCCAATAATTGTCAGAAGTTAGAATTTCTTTCAACATTATGAAGCCCTTTTTATATATTTTGACCCTGCATCAAAAGCTGAAAATATGTAGTCTCGAAGTCATTTCGAGAAATTGACGTTTTAAGTTTCTGTTTCCAAATTCAAATGGATGTATCTTCGCCAATAATTGTCAGAAGTTAGAATTTCTTTCAAAATTATGAAGCCCTTTTTATATATTTTGATTCTGCATCAAAAGCTGAAAATATGTAGTCTTGAAGTCATTTCGCGAAATTGACGTTTTAAGTTTCTGTTTCCAAATTCAAACGGATGTATCTTCGCCAATAATTGTCAGCAGTTAGAATTTCTTTCAACATTATGAAGCCCTTTTTATATATTTTGATTCTGCATCAAAAGCTGAAAATATGTAGTCTTGAAGTCATTTCGAGAAATCGACGTTTTAAGTTTCTGTTTCCAAATTCAAACGGATGTATCTTCGCCAATAATTGTCAGAAGTTAGAATTTCTTTCAACATTATGAAGTCCATTTTATATATTTTGATTCTGCATCAAAAGCTGAAAATATGTAGTCTCGAAGTCATTTCGAGAAACTGACGTTTTAAGTTTTTGTTTCCAAATTCAAACGGATGTATCTTCGCCAATAATTGTCAGAAGTTAGAATTTCTTTCAACATTATGAAGCCCTTTTTATATATTTTGACCCTGCATCAAAAGCTGAAAATATGTAGTCTCGAAGTCATTTCGAGAAATTGACGTTTTAAGATTCTGTTTCCAAATTCAAACGGATGTATCTTCGCCAATAATTGTCAGAAGTTAGAATTTCTTTCAACATTATGAAGCCCCTTTTATATATTTTGACTATGCATCAAAAGCTGAAAATATGTAGTCTCGAAGTCATTTCGAGAAATTGACGTTTTAAGTTTCTGTTTCCAAATTCAAACGGATGTATCTTCGCCAATAATTGTCAGAAGTTAGAATTTCTTTCAACATTATGAAGCCCTTTTTATATATTTTGACTCTGCATCAAAAGCTGAAGATATGTAGTCTCGAAGTCATTTCGAGAAATTAACGTTTTAAGTTTCTGTTTCCAAATTCAAACGGATGTATCTTCGCCAATAATTGTCAGAAGTTAGAATTTCTTTCAACATTATGAAGCCCTTTTTATATATTTTGATTCTGCATCAAAAGCTGAAAATATGTAGTCTCGAAGTCATTTCGAGATATTGGCGTTTAAAGTTTATTTTCCCAAATTCAAACGGATGTATCTTCGCCAATAATTGTCAGAAGTCAGAATTTCTTTCAACATTATGAAGCCCTTTTTATATATTTTGACTCTGCATCAAAAGCTGAAAATATGTAGTCGCGAAGTCATTTCGAGAAATTGACGTTTTAAGTTTCTGTTTCCAAATTCAAACGGATGTATCTTCGCCAATATTTGTCAGAAGTTAGAATTTCTTTCAACATTATGAAGCCCTTTTTATATATTTTGATTCTGCATCAAATGCTGAAAATATGTAGTCTTGAAGTCAATTCGAGAAATTGACGTTTTAAGTTTCTGTTTCCAAATTCAAACGGATGTATCTTCGCCAATAATTGTGCAGAAGTTAGAATTGCTTTCAGACATTATGAAGCCCTTTTTATATATTTGAATTCTGCATCAAAAAGCTGAAAATATGTAGTCGCGAAGTCATTTCGAGAAATTGACGTTTTAAGTTTCGGTTTCCAAATTCAAAACCGGATGTATCTTCGCCAATAATTGTCAGAAGTTAGAATTTCTTTCAACATTATGAAGCCCCTTTTATATATTTTGACTCTGCATCAAAAGCTGAAAATATGTAGTCTCGAAGTCATTTCGAGAAATTGACGTTTTAAGTCTCTGTTTCCAAAATTCAAAACGGATGTATCTTCCGCCAATAAATGTCAGAAGTAGAAATTTCTTTCAACATTATGAAGTCCCTTTTATATATTTTGATTCTGCATCAAAAGCTGAAAATATGTAGTCTTGAAGTCATTTCGAGAAATTGACGTTTTAAGTCTCTGTTTCCAAATTCAAACGGTTGTATCTTCGCCAATAATTGTCAAAAGTTAGAATTGCTTTCAACATTATGAAGCCCTTTTTATATATTTTGACTCTGCATCAAAAGCTGAAGATATGTAGTCTCGAAGTCATTTCGAGAAATTGACGTTTTAAGTTTCTGTTTCCAAATTCAAACGGATGTATCTTCGCCAATAATTGTCAGAAGTTAGAATTTCTTTCAACATTATGAAGCCCTTTTTATATATTTTGATTCTGCATCAAAAGCTGAAAATATGTAGTCTCGAAGTCATTTCGAGATATTGGCGTTTAAAGTTTATTTTCCCAAATTCAAACGGATGTATCTTCGCCAATAATTGTCAGAAGTCAGAATTTCTTTCAACATTATGAAGCCCTTTTTATATATTTTGACTCTGCATCAAAAGCTGAAAATATGTAGTCTCGAAATCATTTCGAGAAATTGACGTTTTAAGTTTCTGTTTCCAAATTCAAACGGATGTATCTTCGCCAATAATTGTCAGAAGTTAGAATTTTTTTCAACATTATGAAGCCCTTTTTATATATTTTGACTCTGCATCAAAAGCTGAAAATATGTAGTCTCGAAGTCATTTCGAGAAATTGACGTTTTAAGTTTTTGTTTCCAAATTCAAACGGATGTATCTTCGCCAATAATTGTCAGAAGTTAGAATTTTTTTCAACATTATGAAGCCCTTTTTATATATTTTGACTCTGCATCAAAAGCTGAAAATATGTAGTCTCGAAGTCATTTCGAGAAATTGACGTTTTAAGTTTCTGTTTCCAAATTCAAACGGATGTATCTTCGCCAATAATTGTCAAAAGTTAGAATTTCTTTCAACATTATGAAGCCCTTTTTATATATTTTGATTCTGCATCAAAAGCTGAAAATATGTAGTCTCGAAGTCATTTCGAGAAATTGACGTTTTAAGTTTCTGTTTCCAAATTCAAACGGATGTATTTTCGCCAATAATTGTCAGAAGTTAGAATTTCTTTCAACATTATGAAGCCCTTTTTATATATCTTGACTCTGCATCAAAAGCTGAAAATATGTAGTCTCGAAGTCATTTCGAGAAATTGACGTTTTAAGTTTCTGTTTCCAAATTCAAACGGATGTATATTCGCCAATAATTGTCAGAAGTTAGAATTTCTTTCAACATTATGAAGCCCTTTTTATATATTTTGACTCTGCATCAAAAGCTGAAAATATGTAGTCTCGAAGTCATTTCGAGAAATTGACGTTTTTGGTTTCTGTTTCCAAATTCAAACGGATGTATCTTCGCCAATAATTGTCAGAAGTTAGAATTTCTTTCAACATTATGAAGCCCTTTTTATATATTTTGATTCTGCATCAAAAGCTGAAAATATGTAGTCTCGAAGTCATTTCGCGAAATTGACGTTTTAAGTTTCTGTTTCCAAATTCAAACGGATGTATCTTCGCCAATAATTGTCAGAAGTTAGAATTTCTTTCAACATTATGAAGCCCTTTTTATATATTTTGATTCTGCATCAAAAGCTGAAAATATGTAGTCTCGAAGTCATTTCGAGAAATTGACGTTTTAAGTTTCTGTTTCCAAATTAAACCGGATGTATCTTCGCCAATAATTGTCAGAAGTTAGAATTTCTTTCAACATTATGAAGTCCATTTTATATATTTTGATTCTGCATCAAAAGCTGAAAATATGTAGTCTCGAAGTCATTTCGAGAAATTGACGTTTTAAGTTTCTGTTTCCAAATTCAAACGGATGTATCTTCGCGAATAATTGTCAGAAGTTAGAATTTCTTTCAACATTATGAAGCCCTTTTTATATATTTTGACTCTGCATCAAATGCTGAAAATATGTAGTCTCGAAGTCATTTCGAGAAATTGACGTTTTAAGTTTCTGTTTCCAAATTCAAACGGATGTATCTTCGCCAATAATTGTCAGAAGTTAGAATTTCTTTCAACATTATGAAGCCCTTTTTATATATTTTGATTCTGCATCAAAAGCTGAAAATATGTAGTCGCGAAGTCATTTCGAGAAATTGACGTTTTAAGTTTCTGTTTCCCAATTCAAACGGATGTACCTCCGCCAATAATTGTCAGAAGTTAGAATTTCTTTCAACATTATGAAGCCCTTTTTATATATTTTGACTCTGCATCAAAAGCTGAAAATATGTAGTCTCGAAGTCATTTCGAGAAATTGACGTTTTAAGTTTCTGTTTCCAAATTCAAATGGATGTATCTTCGCCAATAATTGTCAGAAGTTAGAATTTCTTTCAACATTATGAAGCCCTTTTTATATATTTTGACTCTGCATCAAAAGCTGTAAATATGTAGTCTCGAAGTCATTTCGAGAAATTGACGTTTTAAGGTTTTGTTTCCAAATTCAAACGGATGTATCTTCGCCAATAATTGTCAGAAGTTAGAATTTTTTTCAACATTATGAAGCCCTTTTTATATATTTTGACTCTGCATCAAAAGCTGAAAATATGTAGTCTCGAAGTCATTTCGAGAAATTGACGTTTTAAGTTTCTGTTTCCAAATTCAAACGGATGTATCTTCGCTAATAATTGTCAGAAGTTAGAATTTCTTTCAACATTATGAAGCCCTTTTTATATATTTTGATTCTGCATCAAAAGCTGAAAATATGTAGTCTCGAAGTCATTTCGAGAAATTGACGTTTTAAGTTTCTGTTTCCAAATTCAAACGGATGTATCTTCGCCAATAATTGTCAAAAGTTAGAATTTCTTTCAACATTATGAAGCCCTTTTTATATATTTTGATTCTGCATCAAAAGCTGAAAATATGTAGTCTTGGAGTCAATTCGAGAAATTGACGTTTTAAGTTTCTGTTTCCAAATTCAAACGGTTGTATCTTCGCCAATAATTGTCAAAAGTTAGAATTTCTTTCAACATTATGAAGCCCTTTTTATATATTTTGACTGTGCATCAAAAGCTGAAAATATGTAGTCTCGAAGTCATTTCGAGAAATTGACGTTTTAAGTTTCTGTTTCCAAATTCAAACGGATGTATCTTCGCCAATAATTGTCAGAAGTTAGAATTTCTTTCAACATTATGAAGCCCTTTTTATATATTTTGACCCTGCATCAAAAGCTGAAAATATGTAGTCTCGAAGTCATTTCGAGAAATTGACGTTTTAAGTTTCTGTTTCCCAATTCAAACGGATGTATCTTCGCCAATAATTGTCAGAAGTTAGAATTTCTTTCAACATTATGAAGCCCTTTTTATATATTTTGACTCTGCATCAAAAGCTGAAAATATGTAGTCTCAAAGTCATTTCGAGAAATTGACGTTTTAAGTTTCTGTTTCCAAATTCAAACGGATGTATCTTCGCCAATAATTGTCAGAAGTTAGAATTTCTTTCCACATTATGAAGCCCTTTTTATATATTTTGATTCTGCATCAAAAGCTGAAAATATGTAGTCTCGAAGTCATTTCGAGAAATTGACGTTTTAAATTTCTGTTTCCAAGTTCAAATGGATGTATCTCCGCCGATAATTGTCAGAAGTTAGAATTTCTTTCAACATTATGAAGCCCTTTTTATATATTTTGATTCTGCATCAAAAGCTGAAAATATGTAGTCTCGAAGTCATTTTGCGAAATTGACGTTTTAAGTTTCTGTTTCCAAATTCAAACGGATGTATCTTCGCCAATAATTGTCAGAAGTTAGAATTTCTTTCAACATTATGAAGCCCTTTTTATATATTTTGACTCTGCATCAAAAGCTGAAAATATGTAGTCTCAAAGTCATTTCGAGAAATTGACGTTTTAAGTTTCTGTTTCCAAATTCAAACGGATGTATCTTCGCCAATAATTGTCAGCAGTTAGAATTTCTTTCAACATTATGAAGCCCTTTTTATATATTTTGATTCTGCATCAAAAGCTGAAAATATGTAGTCTTGAAGTCATTTCGAGAAATCGACGTTTTAAGTTTCTGTTTCCAAATTCAAACGGATGTATCTTCGCCAATAATTGTCAGAAGTTAGAATTTCTTTCAACATTATGAAGTCCATTTTATATATTTTGATTCTGCATCAAAAGCTGAAAATATGTAGTCTCGAAGTCATTTCGAGAAACTGACGTTTTAAGTTTTTGTTTCCAAATTCAAACGGATGTATCTTCGCCAATAATTGTCAGAAGTTAGAATTTCTTTCAACATTATGAAGCCCTTTTTATATATTTTGACCCTGCATCAAAAGCTGAAAATATGTAGTCTCGAAGTCATTTCGAGAAATTGACGTTTTAAGTTTCTGTTTCCAAATTCAAATGGATGTATCTTCGCCAATAATTGTCAGAAGTTAGAATTTCTTTCAAAATTATGAAGCCCTTTTTATATATTTTGATTCTGCATCAAAAGCTGAAAATATGTAGTCTCGAAGTCATTTCGAGAAATTGACGTTTTAAGTTTCTGTTTCCAAATTCAAACGGATGTATCTTCGCCAATAATTGTCAGCAGTTAGAATTTCTTTCAACATTATGAAGCCCTTTTTATATATTTTGATTCTGCATCAAAAGCTGAAAATATGTAGTCTTGAAGTCATTTCGAGAAATCGACGTTTTAAGTTTCTGTTTCCAAATTCAAACGGATGTATCTTCGCCAATAATTGTCAGAAGTTAGAATTTCTTTCAACATTATGAAGTCCATTTTATATATTTTGATTCTGCATCAAAAGCTGAAAATATGTAGTCTCGAAGTCATTTCGAGAAACTGACGTTTTAAGTTTTTGTTTCCAAATTCAAACGGATGTATCTTCGCCAATAATTGTCAGAAGTTAGAATTTCTTTCAACATTATGAAGCCCTTTTCATATATTTTGACCCTGCATCAAAAGCTGAAAATATGTAGTCTCGAAGTCATTTCGAGAAATTGACGTTTTAAGATTCTGTTTCCAAATTCAAACGGATGTATCTTCGCCAATAATTGTCAGAAGTTAGAATTTCTTTCAACATTATGAAGCCCCTTTTATATATTTTGACTATGCATCAAAAGCTGAAAATATGTAGTCTCGAAGTCATTTCGAGAAATTGACGTTTTAAGTTTCTGTTTCCAAATTCAAACGGATGTATCTTCGCCAATAATTGTCAGAAGTTAGAATTTCTTTCAACATTATGAAGCCCTTTTTATATATTTTGGCTCTGCATCAAAAGCTGAAGATATGTAGTCTCGAAGTCATTTCGAGAAATTAACGTTTTAAGTTTCTGTTTCCAAATTCAAACGGATGTATCTTCGCCAATAATTGTCAGAAGTTAGAATTTCTTTCAACATTATGAAGCCCTTTTTATATATTTTGATTCTGCATCAAAAGCTGAAAATATGTAGTCTCGAAGTCATTTCGAGATATTGGCGTTTAAAGTTTATTTTCCCAAATTCAAACGGATGTATCTTCGCCAATAATTGTCAGAAGTCAGAATTTCTTTCAACATTATGAAGCCCTTTTTATATATTTTGACTCTGCATCAAAAGCTGAAAATATGTAGTCGCGAAGTCATTTCGAGAAATTGACGTTTTAAGTTTCTGTTTCCAAATTCAAACGGATGTATCTTCGCCAATATTTGTCAGAAGTTAGAATTTCTTTCAACATTATGAAGCCCTTTTTATATATTTTGATTCTGCATCAAAAGCTGAAAATATGTAGTCTCGAAGTCAATTCGAGAAATTGACGTTTTAAGTTTCTGTTTCCAAATTCAAACGGATGTATCTTCGCCAATAATTGTCAGAAGTTAGAATTTCTTTCAACATTATGAAGCCCTTTTTATATATTTTGACTCTGCATCAAAAAGCTGAAAATATGTAGTCTCGAAGTCATTTTGAGAAATTGACGTTTTAAGTCTCTGTTTCCAAATTCAAACGGATGTATCTTCGCCAATAATTGTCAGAAGTTAGAATTTCTTTCAACATTATGAAGTCCCTTTTATATATTTTGATTCTGCATCAAAAGCTGAAAATATGTAGTCTCGAAGTCATTTCGAGAAATTGACGTTTTAAGTTTCTGTTTCCAAATTCAAACGGATGTATCTTCGCCAATAATTGTCAGAAGTTAGAATTTCTTTCAACATTATGAAGCCCTTTTTATATATTTTGACCCTGCATCAAAAGCTGAAAATATGTAGTCTCGAAGTCATTTCGAGAAATTGACGTTTTAAGTTTCTGTTTCCAAATTCAAACGGATGTATCTTCGCCAATAATTGTCAGAAGTTAGAATTTCTTTCAACATTATGAAGCCCTTTTTATATATTTTGACTCTGCATCAAAAGCTGAAAATATGTAGTCTCGAAGTCATTTCGAGAAATTGACGTTTTAAGTTTCTGTTTCCAAATTCAAACGGATGTATCTTCGCCAATAATTGTCAGAAGTTAGAATTTCTTTCAACATTATGAAGCCCTTTTTATATATTTTGGCTCTGCATCAAAAGCTGAAAATATGTAGTCTCGAAGTCATTTCGAGAAATTGACGTTTTAAGTTTCTGTTTCCAAATTCAAACGGATGTATCTTCGCCAATAATTGTCAGAAGTTAGAATTTCTTTCAACATTATGAAGCCCTTTTTATATATTTTGACTCTGCATCAAAAGCTGAAAATATGTAGTCTCGAAGTCATTTCGAGAAATTGACGTTTTAAGTTTCTTTTCCCAAATTCAAACGGATGTATCTTCGCCAATAATTGTCAGAAGTTAGAATTTCTTTCAACATTATGAAGCCCTTTTTATATATTTTGATTCTGCATCAAAAGCTGAAAATATGTAGTCTCGAAGTCATTTCGAGAAATTGACGTTTTAAGTTTCGGTTTCCAAATTCAAACGGATGTATCTTCGCCAATATTTGTCAGAAGTTAGAATTTCTTTCAACATTATGAAGCCCTTTTTATATATTTTGATTCTGCATCAAAAGCTGAAAATATGTAGTCTTGAAGTCAATTCGAGAAATTGACGTTTTAAGTTTCTGTTTCCAAATTCAAACGGATGTATCTTCGCCAATAATTGTCAGAAGTTAGAATTTCTTTCAACATTATGAAGCCCTTTTTATATATTTTGACTCTGCATCAAAAGCTGAAAATATGTAGTCTCGAAGTCATTTCGAGAAATTGACGTTTTAAGTCTCTGTTTCCAAATTCAAACGGATGTATCTTCGCCAATAATTGTCAGAAGTTAGAATTTCTTTCAACATTATGAAGCCCTTTTTATATATTTTGATTCTGCATCAAAAGCTGAAAATATGTAGTCTCGAAGTCATTTCGAGAAATTGACGTTTTAAGTTTCTGTTTCCCAAATTCAAACGGGATGTATCTTCGGCCAATCATTGTCAGAAGTTAGAATTTCTTTCAACATTATGAAGCCGTTTTTATATATTTTGACTCTGCATCAAAAGCTGAAAATATGTAGTCTCGAAGTCATTTCGAGAAATTGACGTTTTAAGTTTCTGTTTCCAAATTCAAACGGATGTATCTTCGCCAATAATTGTCAGAAGTTAGAATTTCTTTCACATTATGAAGCCCTTTTTATATATTTTGATTCTGCATCAAAAGCTGAAAATATGTAGTCTCGAAGTCATTTCGAGAAATTGACGTTTTAAGTTTCTGTTTCCAAATTCAAACGGATGTATCTTCGCCAATAATTGTCAGAAGTTAGAATTTCTTTCAACATTATGAAGCCCTTTTTATATATTTTGATTCTGCATCAAAAGCTGAAAATATGTAGTCTCGAAGTCATTTTCGATAAATTGACGTTTTAAGTTTCTGTTTCCAAATTCAAACGGATGTATCTTCGCCAATAATTGTCAGAAATTAGAATTTCTTTCAACATTATGAAGCCCTTTTTATATATTTTGACTCTGCATCAAAAGCTGAAAATATGTAGTCTCAAAGTCATTTCGAGAAATTGACGTTTTAAGTTTCTGTTTCCAAATTCAAACGGATGTATCTTCGCCAATAATTGTCAGAAGTTAGAATTTCTTTCAACATTATGAAGCCCTTTTTATATATTTTGATTCTGCATCAAAAGCTGAAAATATGTAGTCTTGAAGTCATTTCGAGAAATCGACGTTTTAAGTTTCTGTTTCCAAATTCAAACGGATGTATCTTCGCCAATAATTGTCAGAAGTTAGAATTTCTTTCAACATTATGAAGTCCATTTTATATATTTTGATTCTGCATCAAAAGCTGAAAATATGTAGTCTCGAAGTCATTTCGAGAAACTGACGTTTTAAGTTTCTGTTTCCAAATTCAAACGGATGTATCTTCGCCAATAATTGTCAGAAGTTAGAATTTCTTTCAACATTATGAAGCCCTTTTTATATATTTTGACCCTGCATCAAAAGCTGAAAATATGTAGTCTCGAAGTCATTTCGAGAAATTGACGTTTTAAGTTTCTGTTTCCAAATTCAAATGGATGTATCTTCGCCAATAATTGTCAGAAGTTAGAATTTCTTTCAACATTATGAAGCCCTTTTTATATATTTTGATTCTGCATCAAAAGCTGAAAATATGTAGTCTCGAAGTCATTTCGAGAAATTGACGTTTTAAGTTTCTGTTTCCAAATTCAAACGGATGTATCTTCGCCAATAATTGTCAGCAGTTAGAATTTCTTTCAACATTATGAAGCCCTTTTTATATATTTTGATTCTGCATCAAAAGCTGAAAATATGTAGTCTTGAAGTCATTTCGAGAAATCGACGTTTTAAGTTTCTGTTTCCAAATTCAAACGGATGTATCTTCGCCAATAATTGTCAGAAGTTAGAATTTCTTTCAACATTATGAAGTCCTTTTTATATATTTTGATTCTGCATCGAAAGCTGAAAATATGTAGTCTCGAAGTCATTTCGAGAAATTGACGTTTTAAGTTTT